>NW_016107453.1:2290814-2311190 GCF_001604975.1 Cebus imitator | reverse complement strand
GTCATTTCATAGTAGTCTCTGAGCAAATAATAAATTATATTCAAACATAACTATATTATTTTTAGAAAAACAAATGACCCATCAAACAATTGAAAAGTTATTTCACCCAATTTTCGTCTTATTCCAACTCTTAAGTAATTTTTATTTTATGCATTTGAATTTTCAGTACATTTCAAGTTATACGTATTTGAGTACCATAATAGATACTACAAGAGCACTCAAGGATTTGTATTTTCAACTTTATTAATTTACCTCTTTTTATCCTAATATAGTGAATTTTAAATCTATTTATTATTTTTTGTGCACTCACAGGATCATTAACATGTCCTAATTTCAGGAAGGACATGCCTGATTAACTCAATGGAAAAATAAAATTAACCCTGAATAACATGTTTAGAAATGTTGTCAGATATTCCTCATTTTCCTGGCCCCTGTTAAGAAATAAAATTGCATTAAATGTCATTAAATAGAAATTGTCTTTTAATTTCAACACATAATAAAATATTGCCAATTCCACGTTATTCCTCCTAACGGTAAATGTATTTAATGTACCTCCAAGTTTAATTCAAGTGTCACTTTTTTAAAATGTATTTAAGAACACTTATCAAGTTTAACAATAAAATTTAGCATCAGAGATTGTTAAAACTTCCCAGGTTAAACTTCACAGCTATCAGCCCTTTAGGCCACTAACATGTTCATCATGCTTCTTTACAGTCTTTGTTGAGGAGTAAATAATTGACTACGGTCAACTTTAGCTTTACCCAATGGCACAGGGCTTTGAACTGTCAGAGCACATTTGCAATGCCCAGATACCTTGTCTGTAAACTGCCAGCATCATTTATTCATGTTAACTTAGTGAAACCAAAAAAAAGCCTGACCATTAAAATATAATTCCATTGATGTCTAACTGTAGCACATATTTCTACATTTACATTTTGCTGGCTCATATATAAAATAAGTTGATACAAAGAAGAATTAAATACTCAGAAGTTTCATTAAGCAAGCTGATTTTCTTGTTAGTATAAAGCATAAATGAGATTAGGCAGATATAGAGAAATAATAAAAATATGATGATAAAAAATGTGAAAATGAAATGCTATTAAGCAATTGAACTTTTTCAGTTCTATTATGACTAAGGAAATATGTCAAGAAGTAAACTGTGTAAAATTACCATTTCATAATACATGATACTGGAAGAGGGAGATTATTTTCCCCAAATTACAAGGCAGATAATTACCAAACAAAAAATCTTGGCAATTTAATTTCAATGCCTTTAATTTTAGTCATTTTGACTTAGTTCTTCATCTTGTTCCTTCTTTCCTCTGTGCTTCTGCTTTTAAAGGCAAGACAAACTCTCAGGTATTAAGAAGTGTTTACGTAAACCGGTGTTTACAAAAAGTTTGAATTATAAGTTAATGTTTGGTAGACATGGAAGAATATGCTAAATTATTAATAATGAAAAAATAGCGTGTCTGCTTATTATAACACATATCCTGAAGTGGGCAGAGGCAGGTTCCACAGAAGCCAAGATTCTGCCTGCATTGGCTTAGAAGTTTATTATAAAACATTTTTGAGCCAAGGACATTTAGAGGAGCAATGCCAAGTTAGTTTGAAGGTGCCAATGCAGAGTACTCTTTAAAAGATGGATACTCCATCACTGAAGTAACTGAAAGTACAATTCATGTCATGTCAATTTTACTGAAGACATCTGTTACCAAGATACAGAAGAATATCTATTAATTTTTAAGTAGAACTCTTCAGTTTGTGCTCACCCTTTTAGTTTTAATAAATGTTCTATAAATGCTTCTTTTCAAATGTTACTTTTTATGAAGCCAGGTTTCATTCTATGTTATTCTTGGTTGGTATTCCAATTGTAAAAAGTACAGGTAGGAAAGAAGAGGAGTACAAAGAGAAAATCCTAACCCTTATTGGAAGCTTGCCATTTCTCAAAATGTGGTGTTGTCTCTTACTACAGCTTTAACCTGAAAGCCTCCAAGTCACTTTAGGACCCTGTGCCTTCCTTGTTCATCAATTTTGTCCCTTGTGAATTTCCTTTGAAATATTGTAGATCCTCAGTATGTGTTTATTCAATAACTATCAATGAAAGCCTCAGGCTTTTTATGACAGTAGACATGATGATGGGTAAGTTAATAATAGAGGGTCTGAAAAACAAAGACTCACTCAATGAGACAAAGTGGTGATGTGAATAGGCAAGGAAATGCATTAACAGCAAGAAATTTAGTGTTTGAGCCAAAAGTCTTACATACTAGTGAGTAGAACCCCAAGTCTCAGGTTATAAATATTTTATGAAATTTGTTTCTTTTAGCAGTTGATTTATCATGTAATTTGACTCACTAAATGGCACATACCTCATGTTCCTTTGGCATATACCAATGGCTACTTTCAGTATAGAATTTGTATGTTGACGGGTTCCATATCTTGCAGTCCAAACAATGAGTCTCATTATCTATAATGAGATACAATAGCTCATCCCTTCAAAGATACGAAAGGTAGCAATTATCCCAGGATTTTCTACTATCTGTGATGATTCAGAAATAATCTTTGTTTCAGTCATTGCTTCAGGCATGTTCTATAGTGAAGTCCTTGATTTTTGGAGAGGTAGCTTGTAACATGCACTACTGTGTTCTAATGTCTAATATCAATTCTGTGTTTTAATTGTCAGTGCAGAGATTGCATCCACATGGGATTAGTTTATTTGGAATACTTCATCCTTATTTAAGGGGGCTCTATTGGCACTACATAGGGCCAGTGTTGAATAGAGGGTTATCTATTCAATTAATTGCAAGACTAGAATAAACAAGAAAATGCTCTAAGTTTTCGTTGATTCTAGAACAGATATTTATGAGCATAGTGTTTCAGGTAAATAAAATTATTTCAAAGTATCAATTAAGACATTCAATTATAATTTGCAAATCAGATATATTTGGATTTTACACATTTCTGTCAATTAATATGTTTTTCCATTGAATATGAAACATAGTATTAAGGAACTGTAAAAATTCAAGCTCTCTCAAACAAGGGTATCACTGGATATTGATTGAAAGGTATTAAGTATAAAACTATTTTTCTTTTTGGCTTCAAATTATGATGTTAAGTCCAACTGTTTGAGAAGTTAATATTAAGTGTTAGATGACTAAAACTCTGTTGTGTATTTAGTTACTAACAGTTAAATACAGGTTTCTACATTAAATTTAGTTAGTTGGGCGGAAGAGTGAACTCAGATTTAGAAAGAAAAAAAGGAGTGAACACTTCCAACTGCTTATAAAAACTATTGCTGTGAGGCCAAGGTTAACTTAACAGAACAAGACACAAATTTTATAATTCAATAGAATTTACCAGTTTTTAAGCCAAAACTAAGATTATATAATGAAGTAAAAACCATATTTTAGTTTTAAATTTTAAGCATCATTTTGAAGTTAACCAGAAAACAAATTTGAAATAATTCTATTTACCCATTTTAATATCAAATTTTAATTTAATTTCTCCCATGTAGTCTTTGAAATCATATTTTAAACACTACAACTACACATTCATCAATTACAAAGTAGTCACCAATTTCCATTTTTGAGCAGGAGCTCAGCTTCCTTGGATAAATATATAAATTAATTATTTTTAATATTGCTTCAAAGACAACACTATAGTAAATCATACAGAAAACATTCTTTTAGGAAAAAAGGCACTGTCAATCAAGATCAAGCTATAAAAATAATTTTAACTATAGGTCCACATTTTTATTAGTAGGTGAATTATTTTATTGTGATAATATTTAAAAGAATAAACTAGTTTATGTTTTGAACTAGAGACTGTTTCTCTCTTATACTATAATTGCCAAAACCACTGATGTCAGAACAACAACTCGACTGTTCTCCAGCCTTCCTCTGGGACCTGGGACACAGAAATAAATCATTAGTTGCTCCAGTGTACGCAGAGTTGGAATCAGAAGTTGCCTTATTCTGTCTTCAAGCAGGCACCCCACCACTAAGGTGACAGGAAGTATTCTAAGTTAATCCTAAGTTCTGATTTAACCTCTAACATAAAAACACAGGTGTTGACATTATAAATAACTTATTAGAGAAAATACGAAAAAATAGTTTTGTTTTGTTTTGTTTTTTAAATAGCATGCTTGGGGTAAAGGGAACAGAGGAAAGTAAAAGATACCATGAAACCGTATATCATTGTGAAGTTAAACAAATAGAAAAGACCAATATTGAAGGACACATTCAGAAAAATTTCTATTACTTTTAGTTAAATTGAAGGCAGATACTGTTGAGAAAAATAGATTGGAGATCTAATTTTGTTCTGAGCTATGCTAAGATGGCAGATATTGGTAATTACTTTTTCTTTTCTTTTCTTTTCTTTTTTCTTTCTTCTTTTTCTTATTTTTTCTTGAGACAAAGTCTCATACTGTTGCATGGGCTGGAGTGCAGTGGAGCAATCTCGGCTCACTGCAACCTCCGCCTCCCAGGTTCAAGAGATTCTCCTGCCTCAGCCTCCCAAGTAGCTGGGATTACAGTCACTTGCCACCATGCCTGGCTAATTTGTTTGTATTTTTAGTACAGACAGGATTTTACTATGTTGGCCAGGCTGGTTTCAAACTCCTTTTTTTTTTTTTTAAGAGAAAGAAAGAAAAAGAATAAAAATAAAAAAAATAAAAATAAAAATAAAAAAATAAAAAGAATAAAGGAAAGGAAGAAAGAGGAAGAGGAAGAGGGAGAGAGAACAGGGCTGTTGCTTTATTGCCCGGGCTAGAATGCAGTCTAAAACTGGGTATGCCTGTAATTGTGTTTAATAATTTAAAAAAAAAATGAGGGAAGAAAATAATTAATAAGCAGCCAACCAATATTTCATTAAAACCTGTAAATACATGTGCTGTAGTACTGATAAGAGTGTATATTTTGTGTATTTAAAATGGAGAGTTCTATGAATGTTAATTAAGTCTACTTGTTGCAGATCTGAGTTCAAGTCCTGGATATCGATGTTAACATTCTGTCTCATTGATCTATCTAATATTGATGTTAAAGTCTCCCGCTATTATTGTGTAAGGGTCCAAGTCTCTTTGTAAGTCTTATATATCTGGGTATTTCTGTATTGGGTGCTTATATGTTTAGGATCTTTAGCTCTTCTTGTTACATTGATCCTTTTATCTTTATGTAATATCCTTCTTTGCTTCTTTTGATCTATGTAGCTTTGAAATCTATTTTATCAGCAAAAATTGCAACTCCTGCTTTCTATTTATTTATTTTAGCTCTCCATTTGGTTGGTAAATTTTTCACCATCCCTTTGTTTCGAGTCTTTATGTATCCTTGCATGTGAGATGGATCTGGATGTAGCATACCAATGGGTCTTGGCTTTTTTTGCCTGTCTGTGTCTTTGGATTGGGGGATTTAGTCAATTTAAATTTAGAATTAATAACAATATATGTGTGTTTTGCCCATTAGTTGATGCAATTTCTTAATTATGTTGATGTTCTTTATTTTTTGGCATTTTTTAGAAAGGCTGATACTGGTTGTTCCTTTCTATTTGTAGTGGTTCTTTCAGAAGCTCTTGTAAGGCAGGCCTGGTGGTGATGAAATCTCTGAGTGCTTGCTTGTTCACAAAAGATTTTATTTTTCCTTCGCTTATGAAGCTTAGTTTGGCTAGATGTAAAATTCTGGGTTGAAAGTTTTTTTCTTTAAGGATGTTGAATATTGGCCCCCACTCTCTTCTGGCTTGTAGGGTTTCTACTGAGAGATCTGCTGTGAGTCTGATGGGCTTCCCTTTATGGGTAACCTGACCTTTCTCTCTGGCTGCCCTCAGTATTTTCTCTTTCATTTCAACCCTGGTGAATCTAGCGATTATGTGCCTTGAGGTTGGTCTTCTTGAGGAATATTTTTGTGGTGTTCTCTGTATTTCCTGGAGTTGAATATTGTCCTGCCTTGCTAGGTTGGGAAAGTTTTCCTGAATAATATCCTGAAGCGTATTTTCCAGCTTGGATTGATTCTCTTCATCACATTCAGGTACACCTATCAAACGTAGGTTAGGTCTTTTCACATAGTCCCATATTTCTTGGAGACTTTGCTCGTTCTTTTTTATCCTTTTTTCTCTAATCTTGTCTTTTTGTTTTATTTCATGAAGTTGGTCTTCGACCTCTGATATCTTTTCTTCTGTTTGATCAATTCGGCTGTTAAAACTTGTGCATAGTTCGCGAAGTTCTCGTGTTGTATTTTTCAGCTCCATTAATTCACTTATATTCCTCTCTAAATTGTGCGTTATTGTTAACATTTCTTCCAACCTTTTTTCAAAGTTCTTGGTTTCTTTGCATTGGGTTAAAACAAGTTCTTTTAATTCCCAGAAGTTTCTTATCATCCACTTTTTAAAGCCAGCTTCTGCTAATGGAACACAGTCTTTCTCCATCAGGCCTTGTTCTGTTTCTGATGAGGAACTGTGATCCCCTGTAAAGGGAGAGGCATTCTGATTTTGGGTATTCTCAGCCTTTTTAGGCTGGTTTCTTCCCTTCATTATAAATTTATCCATCTGTGGTCTTTATAATTACCTAGCAATATAATTGATCTAGCAACCAATTGTACTTTATTTTTCCATTTAAGTTTATGTGTAAACACAAAATTTAATGACAAAATGACATATATTTTACATTTTGAAATAAGTTTTAAACCAAATGGGCAAACCCAACATAGTCAGTTGAGCATATTAAAAGAGGATATAGAGATTACGAATAATTAGGAATAAGTTGGAGGCTGTCATTTATTTTTGAAGAAGTAAACTGTTGTTGATTATGAAGCTTCATGGTAGGGAATGGCAGAAGACCTTGGAGTTGAGGGCTTTCAGTCCTACAATCACAAAGCAAATTCTGCCAACAACTATGTAAGACTAAAAGAGGTCCCAGAGCCTCAAGTAAGACCTGATCACCATCTGAAACCTTGATTGCATCTGTGAGATTCTGAATAGAGAATCCAGATAAGTTATATTTGGATTTTCCTTCCATGGATACTGGCAATTGTTTTAAGCTTTTAAGTTTTTGGTGATTTGTCACACAGCATTGCAAACCAGTACGACTAGGGCTCTAGGCAGCCACAACCTATACACTGGAATACTTTCTATTTAGTATTACAATACAAAGTTGAGGTGGTTTGGCTGTCTCCCCACCCAAATCTCATCTCAAGTTGTAATCCCCATAATTCCCAAGTGTCAAGAAAGGGACCCAAGGAACCATTACGGGGACAGTTTTCCCCATGCTGTTCTCATAACAGTGAATGAGTTCTCACAAAATATGATGGTTTTATAAGTGTTTGACAGCTCCTCTGTCACACACTCTCTCTGCTTCTATCTTGTGAAAAAGGTACCCACTTCCCCTGCCACTGTGATTGTAAGTTTCCCAAGGCCTCCCGAGCCATGCAAATCTGTGAGTCAATTAAACCTCTTTCCTTCATAAATTACCTAGTCTCACCTATTTATTTATAGCAGTGTCAGAACAGACTAATGCATAACTGAAATACATTAAACTTTATTGGAGACATAAAAATAGACTGGTGGCATTTAAGAAAAAGGAATGAGATGTTATTTCTTAAGGAATCAGGATGCTTAATGAAGAAGGCAGTTCCATGTTGGTGTAAAAGTAAATGAGTTCATCTAGTTATATGTTGAAATGGATTGGATCTGATGGCTTCTATGAGGAAAGGCATATTCACATTGATGGCTGAATGCAAATTAGGGAGCTGTTTACAGGGGTTGAGTATAAAGTATTAAAGAGAAATAGTGGAAATTCAGGTTGAAATGTAGTTTGGAATCAGGTTGTGCTGGGAGATTTTCAGATACTCTATATAGAATGAGTTATTACTGAAGATGTTTTTGAGGTAGAGAAAGTTGAGATAGTTTCCCTCTAACTACTTCGGTGACCCTGCACAGATTATTTATTTAAGCTTCATTCATATCATCTATTAAATGGATCAAAAAAAGACCTATCTTGTATTATGGCTCACACAATGACAAAGGTACTATTTGCTCAATATGAAGAGGGACTTGCTGTTATCTACTGCATCTCTGACTGTAGCATGGAGGATGAGTTGGGGAGAAGATGATAAAGTCAAGTTAGAAGATAATTGTAATGGTTCTAAACTAAGCTCTGTTAGCAGCAATAATAATAATATTTAAGCAACAGATATGAGAAGATGGGAAGACACAAAGAACAAAGTGGACTTTCTTGTCAATATTAAACATTTCTAAAATCAAAAAAAGAAGGCCTCAGAAGATATTAAATAGTTCATTTACTTTAACAAACATATAAGATCATCTTTGATTTTATTCCTGGGTCCAATATGTTGTTTGATGCCATTATCATGTCCAGTATTTTCATACGTAGAGCTTCCCCAGGCAAAATTGAGTTTGTTTGCTAATGGAAGTCATTAAACATTTTGAATCATGGAGTGATGTGGTTGTATCTGTTCCTGGAAGACATGGGTCATGACATGTTAAGTGCAGTCAGGAGCCAAAAAATGCAGCATGGCACCATGAGTCTTATATGAGAGGCATGATAATGAGAATATAAGGGATATAATTGTGTACATAATCCAAGCCTTGTTTGGTAAATAATTGAATATGTGCTGTAAATCTTTAAGAAAAAAATTGATTCCAGTATTGTGCTGAGGCCAGTCTACATGAGCTCCCAAGGGAAAATTTTGCATATCTCTCCCCAGATTCCTATCCAGTGATATCAAATTCTTTCTCAAATTAGCTATCATGTAAATAACCACAACTCTAAAACATCCAACACTGCAAAGTAGAACTTTTCTGGGGAGTGGGGAGGAGTGCAGTTTTTAAAAAATTTACCAGCACAGCCCTAGGTGATTCTTTTAGGTAAAATCTAAACAGCTAGGAAGATGGTAGTTCTATTAATTGAGAAAGAGAAGTTGAGAGAAATAAAATTTGATTTGAGAATGGTAAATGAGGCTGGGCATAGTGGTTCAAGCCTATAATCCCAGCACTTTAGGAGGCCAAAGCAGTGGGTCACCTGAGGTCAGGAGTTTGAGACCAGCCTGGCCAACATGAGGAAACCCTATTTCTATTAAAAATAAAATTAGCTGGGCATGGTGGTGGGCACCTGTAATCCCAGCTACTCGGGAGGCTGAGGCAGAAGAATCACTTGAACCTGGGAGGCGGAGGTTGGAGTGAGCTGAGATTGTGCCACTGCACTCTAGCCTGACCAACAGGAACAAAAGTCCATCTCAAGAAAATAAATAAATAAATAAATAAATAAGGTAAAAGAAGGGTGGCTTTCTGGTGAAGGTAGAGAAAAACAACGTGTTTGCATGAGGGTTTCTTGGTTTTAAGGTTTCAGTGTTTTGCACTGTGTTTGGTCCTTGTTTCTGTATTCCACTGATATTTGTTGAATGACTAACTTGTGGTTTCCCAATAAGGAAATTTAGTAGAATTCTTGAAATTGACATAGGAGGTTAAGACTACACATACAACTACACACACACACACACACAAAGAGAGAGAGAGAGAGAGAGAGAGAGAGAGAGAGAGAGAGAGAGAGAGACAATGGACTATAGAACCCTCTATATGGGATAGTTATTGAAGAAGTCTTAGCAAGAAAGGATACCACTAAGAGAACCTGTGTGGTGTTATAAATATCAAAATAAAGAACAGAATTTTAAGCAATTTATGAGTAGAGGCATTTAAGAAGAAGATAAAATGGCACTGCCAGAAAACTGAGGGGGAGGGTGGGCAGTGTTTGAGAATGGGAAGGTGGGAGCTGGTATAAAAACATGTCAGTCAGGCAAGTATGGTATCTGAGAATCTGTCAAAGAATGTGATGGTTAGTAATCTGAGTGATGCAATGAGAGTAGGGAGGTTGGGGCAGAATCTACTTTGAACGTTCCTCACAATGTAGTCATTATTATTAAGAATGGAGGACTTGTTAACAACACATATTTTGAGGTTCCCCAATCAGAGCTACTGATCAGGTAGCTGGGCTCATTATGGAACTCTGAAGCCAGTGATTTCAATACACTGTGAAAGGTATTCAGGAATAAACACACAAGATAGGATACGGAAGTAAAAGATTCAGAGCATAAGGTTCTTTCACTGTAGCACAGACTGGAAAAGAAAAAAGCATTGAAATTTTGATAGTGAAATAATGAAGTATTTTTTCAGATTAAGAGTGAATTGAGTACATTGATAAAAAAATTTTAAAAATCAGGGGAAAAAACACGTGCAAGAAAAAGAGAAAAAATAAGTGGAGTGTGGGACATGCAGGAGGGAGAAATGATTGTTTAGAGATGGTCAGGAGAGAAAAGGTGTTGACATTTAAAATAAGCAGTTTGTTTAAGGAAATGCATGTCAAACACAGTGTTCCAGCTTCAATTGATAAAAGCAATACTTATTTAATATTTATTTTTTAAAACAAAACACAGCTGAAAGTAAAATGAGAAGTTTTCGTTTCAAAATTTAAACTTAGTTTTCCACTATGATTAAAAATTCCATTCATCCCTTTTAGGGAAATGCAAATCAAAACTACATTGAGATACCATCTCACGCCGGTAAGAATGGCAAACATTAAAAAATCTGGAGACAGCAGATGCTGGAGAGGATGTGGAGAAACAGGAACACTTTTGCACTGTTGGTGGGAGTGTAAATTAGTTCAACCATTGTGGAAGACAGTGTGGCGATTCCTCAAGGACATAGAAATAGAAATTCCATTTGACCCAGCAATCCCATTACTGGGTATATATCCAAAGGATTACAAATCGTTCTACTATAAGGACACGTGTACACGAATGTTCATTGCAGCACTGTTTACAATAGCAAGGACCTGGAACCAACCCAAATGCCCATCGACGATAGACTGGATAGGGAAAATGTGGCACATATACACCATGGAATATTATGCAGCCATCAAAAACGATGAGTTTGGGTCCTTTGTGGGGACATGGATGAACCTGGAAACCATCATTCTCAGCAAACTGACAGAGGAGCAGAAGATCAAACACCGCATGTTCTCACTCATAGGCGGGTGTTGAACGATGAGAGCACATGGACAAAGGGAGGGGAGCACTACACACTGGGGTCAGTTGGGGGGAAATAGGGGAGGGACGGTGGGGGGTGGGGAGCTGGGGGGGGATAGCAGGGGGAGAAATGCCAGATGTAGGTGATGGGGAGGAAGGCAGCAAATCACACTGCCATGTGTGTTCCTATGCAACAATTTTGCATGTTCTTCACATGTACCCCAAAACCTAAAATACAATAAAATAAATAAATGGGAAAAAAAAATTCCATTCATATTCAAAAGAATTTTAATACTAATTTTTTGACAAATAAATATAAATGAAATTAAAGCTCTACTATTTTTGTTTAAAAATGACTGTTTAGTTAAGATATCAGTCAGTTTAGCAAGCACCAGTCTGGAGATTTTAAACAGAAAGAGGTTTTGTGTAGGGAATTAATAAGGTGTTAGGAGAATTGGAAGAATGAAGAGTAAAAAGAGTTTGGCTCAGTGTTAGAAGCTGCTCCCATCCTTGGATGAAGCCCAAAGCGTACCCTTGTCACTGGACTAAAGGCACTACCACTTAAACTGTTGAAAGCACCGCCACTGCTGCTGAGAAGGGTTATCCGTGCTACCACTCCTGGAAGTGCTGATGATGCTGGTACCCACTGCCCCAGCTGCTGCTCTGATAGAGTTAGGATTTTGTGTCTCCCTCCCTATTACTTTTATTTATTTATTTATTTTTTCTGAGATGGAGTCACCCAGGTTGGAGTGCAGTGGTGGAATCTTGGCTCACTGCAACCTCAGCCTCCTGGGTTCAAGTGATTCCCCTACCTCACCTTCTCAAGTAGTTGGTAATACAGAAGCCCAAAATCATGCCTGACTAATTTTTGTATTTTTAGTAGAGATGAGGTTTCACAATTTTGGCCAGGCTGGTCTTGAACTCCTGACCTCAGGTGATCCACCTGCCTTGGCCTCCCAAAGTACTGTGATTACAGTCCAGAGGCATTGTGCCCAGTTTCTCGCTCCCACTTCTAATATCTTGCAAGTATTTCTCACAAGCCTAACCCAGCTAACTCCCATTTTGACAGAGAGTCTGGGGGATGTACAGTTTTCAAGCTTCCAACACTTGTGATACTGAGAAGAGCACAGAAAGGCCAGAGTGGTCTCAACAATATCTGGCACACTCACATAAATCTTCCTAAAAAGAAAAAGTGAGATATGGAAAAGCACGTAAGGCTAATTTGAGTACTATAAAAACTGCTATGAGAATCACATGTGAATTAGGCCATTCTTGCAATCTGTTTAATTCAGAAATGATTGGAAATTTGCAGCATTCTTTTAGGATTGTGACATAATACTGAAATCATTACATAATTTCTTTTTTTAAATTTCAACTTTTATTCTAGATTCAAGGGGCACATGTGCAGGCTTGCTACATGAGTAAATTGCCATAAAGAATACCTCATATTGGGTAATTTATGAAAAAAAGAGGTTTAATTGGCTCTTGGTTCTGCAGGTTGTACAAGTATGGCGTTGACATCACTCTTCTTCTGGGGAGGCCTCAGAGAGCGTTTACTCATGGTGGAAAGTAAAGTGGGAATAGGCGCATCTCATGGTGAAAGCACGAGCAAAGGAGACAGAGGCGCCAGACACTTTTAAACAACCAGATTTTGCAAGAACTCACTCAATATGGTGAGGACACCATCAATCCATGAGGGATCCACTCCCATGACCCAAACACCTCCCACCAGATTCCACTTTCAACCTTGAAGATTACAAAGGTGAAATATGGTTGAGAACAATGTTCAAACTATATCAGCATGTTATGAGAGACAGACTGCATGCTACTTGAATCGTAAGACACAGATGTCTCTTTCTGCCTTTTGTTCATGACTGTGTCCTAATCCACAGTTTTTCTCTGGCCAGGTAGACACTGAAAACACAAACATTTTCTATCTATCTACTTTATCTATCTATCTATCTATCTGCCTGTCTGTCTGTCTGTCTATCTATGCCTTTATATTACTTAGACAATATCTTTTTTGATAAATTGTCAAAGAAGTAGCTTATTTATATAAGTCATGGCATACATATGATAACTCATTGAGTTGTTCAGAACTATTTATGGATGGTTTGCTGTATGTGTTGTGCTAGGTATAAAGGGGATCTAAACTTACTGGTAATATTAACTAACATTTACTGAAAAGTAATTTTATGCCCTGAACATTTCTAAATGTTTATGTGTTGCATCTCATGACAAACTTACAGGTAACCTATGAGGCAAGTGCTTTTGTAGTGCCTACGCCCCAGACAATTACCAACAAAGAACAGCAACAAAAGAGGAATCACAGAGGGTTAGGGAGCTTCCTCAATATCACATTTTATAACTGGTACAATAGGGTAATGAGATCTGTACAGTATCTTAAGAGAAATTTAACTTAGAAAACATTTTAATATGAAGAAAAAGCTTTTATATACCACAAAAATGAAAGAGAATGAGTTGAAGAAGTACTCACTCAAAAATAACTTCTTTCTCTGTCAGTATGAATTCCAATTCTACAGTTAATATACACCCTGGTCTATATTGAAATACATTTATACAATGATTTCTAAAATATCTAAAAGATAAAAGTGTGTGTATCTGTATATGAAAGAGTAAAACAAATTTTACAGAACAATTTAAGTGTTTAATTCAGAAATGATTGGAAATTTGCAGCATGCTTTAGAAGGATGGTGACATAATGCTGAAATCATTACATAATTTAAAAAACAATATTTCAACTTTTATTCTAGATTCAGAGGGCACATGTGCAAGTTTGCTACATGGGTAAATTGCATGATGCTGAGTTTGTGGCTTGGATCCCATCACCCAGTAATGAATATAGTACCCAATAGATAGTTTTCAAACCACATCTCACTTCCTCCCTCCCCCACAGTAGTCACCAGTGCCTATTGTGGCCATCTTTATGTCCATGTGTACTCAGTGCTTCACTCCCACTTATAAATGAACAAGCAATACTTGTTTTTCCAATCCCATATTAAATCACTTAACATAAAGGTCTTCAGCTGCATCCATGTTGCTGCAAATGATATGATTCCTTTCTTTCATATAATGACATCGTATTCCATGTTGTATATGCACCACATTTTCTTTATTCAATACACCATTGATGGGCACCTAAGTTAATTCCATATCTTTGCTATTGTGAATATTGCTGTGATGAGCATGTGAGTGCATGTGTCTTTGGGAGAATGATTTATTTTTCTTTGTTATATAACCAGTGATGTCATTGCTGACTCAAACGGCTGTTTTAAGTTCTTTAAGAAATGTCCAAACTGTTTTCCACAGTGGCTGAATTAGTTTACATTTCCATCAACAATGTATAAATGTTCATTTTTCTCTACAACCTAACTAGCATTTGTCATTCTTTTAGTTTTTAATAATAACTATTCTGACTGATTGTCATGGCATCTCACTGTAGGTTTGATTTGCATTTCCCTAATGATTAGCAATGTGGAGCATTTTTTCATATGTTAGTTGGTCACTTGTATGTTGTTTTTTGAGAAGTATGTGTTCTCATTTTTTGCCTATTGTTTAATAAAGTTATTTGTTTTTTGCTTGTATTCTTTTTAAGTTGCTTGTAGATTCTGGATATTAGACCTTTGCAGATGCAAAGTTTGTGAATATCTTCTCCAGTTCTGTGGGTTGCCTATTTACTGTGTTGATACTTTCTTTTGCTCTGCAGAAGTGCTTTCGTTTAATTAGGTCCCACTTGTCTGCATTTGTTTCTGTTGCAATTACTTTTGAAAATGTGGCCAAAAATAATTTGCCAAGGCCAGTGCCAAGAAGGGTATTTACTACTTTTTTCTAGGACTTTTATAATTTGAGGTCTTACATTAAAATCTTCAATCCATCTTGAGTTAATATTTGTACACTGGGAAAGGTTATGGTTCATTCTTCTGCATATGGTGAGCCAGCTATCCCAGAATCATTTATTGAATAGGAAGTATTTTCCCCATTACTTGTTTTGTTGACTTTGACAAAGATCAGATAGTTGTAGGTGTGTGGCTTTATTTCTGAGTTCTCTGTTCTGTTCCATGGGTCTATATGTCTGTTTTTGTATTAGTGCCATGCTAGTTTGGTTCCTGTAGCCTTATAGTTCAGTTCAAAGTCAGGTAATGTGATAGCTCTGGCTTTGTTCTTTTGCCTAGGATTTCTTTGGGCATTGCTTTTTGCTGTTGTTGCTGTTCCATATGAATTTTAGAATTTTTTTTTTAATTCTTTTCAAAGTCGCATTTGTAGTTTGATAGGAATAGTGTTAAATGTGTAGATTGTCTGTGTAGATTCCTATAAATAGTGTGAAATCTACACATTTATCAATAGTGTTAAATGTGTAGATTGTGTAGATGTGTTAAATGTGTAGTATAGTCATTTTAATAATATTGATTCTTCTAATCCATGACCATGAATTGTTTTTCCATTTATTTGTGTCATCTGTGGTTTCTTTCATCAGTGTTTTGTAATTCTCTTTGTAGAGAACTTTCACTTCCTTAGTTAGCTGTATTCTTAGATATTTCATTTGTTTGTGGCTATTGTAAATAAGATTGTGTTTTTGATTTCACTCAGCTTGAACAATATTAGCATAGAGAAATACTACAGATTTTTTGGCATTGATTTTGTATTCTGAAATTTTACTGAAGTCATTTTTCAGCTCTAGAAATGTTTTGATAGCAACTTTATGTTTTTCTAGGTATAGAATGATATAGTTAGTGAAAAGAGGTATTTTTATTTCTTCTCTTCTTATTTAGATGCCTTTTATTTCTTTCTCTTGCCTCATTGCTCTTACTAGGACTTTGTGCACGATGTTGAATAGCAGTGGTGAGAGTGGGCATCCTTTCCTTATTCCCGTTTTTAAGGAGAATGCTTCCTGTTTACTCATCATGATAAAAACTCTCAACAGTCTAGGCATTGAAGAAACATACCTTAAAATAATAGGAATTTTTTAAATCACAAATTTATAGCCAATATTATGAATTTTTAGGTTTAGAAAAACTATTTATATATACATTCAAGTATATTGAAGCCTGAACATCATGTGGCATAGAGAATAGCCACGGAGCAGCAAATTATACCACTCTCTTCTTTTGAGAACATGTTATTCTCCATACGTTTCTTCCTGTTGACCTTTTGATGCAAACAAGGCTTCCCATAGCTGTCTTAGGCAGAACTAGTTGGTTGATTTAATACTTCCTTACAGTTCATATAAATAACAGGTCCAAGTGTCTCAGACAAATTCATCAAGTAAGATTCAACAGTAATATTTTTAATAAACTTATGATGTTGAGGCAATCAGACCCTTACAATCCTTAAAGTGTCTTTTTTGTTCAAATTTAAAACTATGATCCCCAAAATAACATATAAACCAATTGATGGGGACAAATTTTGGGGATCTTTTTTCTTTTTGAGGTCATCAATAGCAATAACAAATAAAAACCAGAAGCAACTTTTTAAATGAATGAGCCCTGTGGTGTCAAAAATTTTTGTTAACACTTGGGATAGATGGAGGAGCATAGAGTCATTGGTAGAAGATAAAAAAGCTAAGGAGAGCACACTAAATTTGGGCTTTTGGAAAAGAAGAACATGAATGTGGGGTGGGGAGATGTGTTCATGCTGGTGTTGGGCTGGGCATGTGTGCAAGAAAATATTCAAGTGTAAGTATTTGTACAAGGATTTAAAACAATAAGTAGGCTCAAATGTTAGTGAAGAAGAGAAATAGATAAATTTTGATATAATAACTGGGGTTTTGTTGGTTTTATTTCTACTATTCCAAACCTTGTGTTACAGTTGATGCACTAAGAATGAATCATTAACAGAATTTCTAATCTTAGAGAAACAACCTTTTCCATTTAAGGTGAATAAGATGTGGTTTGAACAAGTTTGACCAGTGTAAGGGTCAAGGAGAATCAGTATTAATATCTGTACTGTTTTATATATTTCTCTGGGGAACCTTCACATCTGTTTTCCTATTTTATCCTCACAATAACTGTAAAGTAGAAAAGATAAATATTACACTCTTTATTTTATAGATGGGAATCTGGGGTCCAGTAAGGTCAAATGAGTTGACTAGAGCCAAACAGCCAAGATTAGAACCCAAGGTTTCCTGGAATTTCATCTAGAATTCTCTAATGCATCCTGATGCCTCCCATTTCGGCTTTGAAAAGCAGCTTGAGGTTAAGTGTAAGTCAAGTTTTCTTTCTTTGGGTAAGTTCTTTTCATTCTCTTGAATTTCGTGAAGTAGAAATTTCAAGAGGGATAACACCTTAGCGTATGCACAATGGATTTTTCCTATTAGGTAAACTGCCCTTTGCTTCACCCACTGCACAGCTGGGCTAAGTAATTCTAAAGGAATGTTGTCATGCCAAGGACTCAAGGAAAACTAGGTTTCGTAAAAGTCAATTTATTAAAACAAATCCAGGTTTTTTTCATTGGTTACGCTTTTTAAGAGTCCCTTGGTTAAACATTAAGGTGTTCTTACCACAGAAATAAATAATAATTTTATGTGTTTGGAAATATAGCAAAAAAGTAAAAAAGAATATGCTTTCTGAAAATGTGAGTGTTTACAATGCCCCAGAATATGTACTTTCAAAAAGCTTACAAACCAAACTCATAAAAACACAAACAATGGTGCTTTGACAAACAGAAGTATTAGACTACAGGAGAGTGGCTTGTTTTGACTATTAAATAATAATGCCATTTTTTTTCTTTTAAATCAACTTAATTTGTTTTGGAAGCTCTGTAAGACAACTCATGGAGGTGAATTTATTCCAGGTATTCATTTAAAAAAAAGAGAGAGAGAGAGAAAGAAATATTCATCAAGCAAAGGTTAAAGGCTAGTGTTGTTTTTCTCTGGCCTAGAACTTGGCTTGTTTTGCTGCACATGAGATGAAACTCGTGATTTTTTTTTTTTTCTTCCCTGCAATCTAATCTGTCAGCATACAGTGGATTCATAGTAGTCAGTTCTAAAAGATCTGTTACTCCCAACAGTCAGTTTCCTATAAATAGAATCCACTAGAAATAACACTGGGGTTTATATTACACTCATGGTAGATTAACATCGACAAGTGAATTCGAGGACTAGATTTTCTTTAGATGTTTCACTAAATTTACAATGTTGAGTGAGCTGAAACCTATAAGACGATAGAATGACGGGCTCCTCTAATAAGAAACAGGGAAATAATGTGGGTACCTTTAATTGTCCAAAACAGGTAGTGATATGTAACAATTTCTAAAAATATAATGTGATTCTAGGACTGAATTGTCTACTAGGTAGTATTATGTGCATTAGTATTTGGAAAGCTGGGTCAGCAAAAAAGCAGTAGCCAGGATGCCTAAAGACTTTGAGATTGCAGCCTTTGAGAATAGAGTTTAAGAAAAAACAAGATCTCAAGAAAGTGGGAAACATTAGTGTTGGTCTATGTGTTTGTTTTGTCTTGCTCGTCACATACTATTATACTCATTGGGTAAAAGAAGAGAATGTGAATTAAGCTACCAAAATTTAGCCTTCTAGTTTTAAAGTAAGTAATAACTAAACGACGAATTTTGTATTTCTATACTATAAAGTATGTTTGGAGTCACAACAGATCCCCCTTTGTGGTAATATGCTACTATAGAAAAACATAGCCGTCTCAGTAGATATAAGACAAAACACATTTCTATTCAAAAAAGTACAGGGAAATAATTCTCAGCTGTATGATTTCTCCACTCAGAAATCATAACTGGGAATGGGTTTCTAGGAAATCTCCATGTATCCCTGACAAAGAGAGTCTTAGCTGGGGACTTTCAAATTATGATGTTTCTCAAGGCATCCTAGCAACTTTGCCATAACAGTATCCTACCTCTCTCACAATATAAGACCACTTTCTTCACTGAGGGCCTATCTTCGGTTTCCTGGCATTTACTTATACTGTTGAAAGAACCTACATATGACGTAGTGAGACTGGAGATTTTATGGTGGGCCGGGTAATAAGCACCCTGTTGAAACCATGTCATGGTGATCAGGGAAATGCTGACAGCAAACATTTGTGTAGGACATCTTCCGTGCCAGGTTCTGTTCTAATTGCTTTACATATATAACTCCCTTAATCTCTCACAGTGGCCCAAGTTACAGAGGAGGGAAGTGAGACACAGAGGAGACTGGAAGCTAATAATAGATGGCAGAATTGATGCTACCTCCTAGGCAGTGTATTTCCAGAACCTATACTCTCATCTCCTAGCAAGGGTGGGAAGCAATTCCACTTGTCTCCTGGACCACATGACCTCTCAGTTGCATCCCTTTCACCCTTTCTTCTCAGCTGGAACTTTTAACACCAAATCTGCCCTTTAAGCTACTCATATTCCTTATTATTCTATCTCATGGAGAAGTTTTCATTATTTGAGTATTCTCTTCTGAAGAAATACGAAGCATGAGAAAAACCTCCTGCCTCTTTAAAGTAGAAACAGGCAGAGGGGAAAGGGATTCTGATGAAATAAATTCACCTTGAATGAGAAAGATTATGGAAAAGCCTGCATTTGTAGCATCAAAAGGAGCAACAGTTACTAAATCAAGCTTTAATTGATAGAATTTCAGGCAAGCCAGAAGGGGTTTAAAATATAGAGGTATATTAGATTAATTTATATTTATTGGCTATTTTTAGGGAAAAAGGATCAGTCCTATTTAGTTTAACAAAATAGTACAGGATCAAAGAGGAGCTTCTTGATGTCCTATAAAACAAAGCAAATCCAAGAAAATTCTTCTGATGATAAAACCAGTGTTAAAATCACTCTAAGCATGTCTGGGTCTATATCTTCTAAGTCTTCAGAATGCAGTTGTGGAAGCTGCCATCTTGTGGCACACACCACAAGGGAGAGTAGAGTAATAAATGTTCAAGGGAGAGGAGAGTAACAAATGCTTCAAAGTGCCTACTTTGGGAAGTGGCTTTAATGAGCATCTCCTAAAAATCTGGGCCCTTGTTCTGATCAGGAAGATACTTCTTCAAACCTAGAATGCTTAACTATGATTATCTGTTTACTAAGTAATTTACCATTATGAAATAATAATTAAACAATATTTATGTTGTCTGAAAGAGATAGATAAATGTATCTTTGAACAAGGTACTAATTCCCTTTAAATAGCTCACTATCTTTTCTAATCCTAATTACCTCCCAGGTATGCTGTCTCTTCAAACAAACATAACAACTAATAAACACAGTATCAGGACAACAAAAGAAAGAAAGAAAGAAAAAGAAAGAAAAGAAAGAAAGGAAAGAAAGGAAAGAAAGAAAAGAAAAGAAAGAAAGAAAGAGAAAGAGAAAGAAAGGAAGGAAAGAAAGG
>NW_016107453.1:2204740-2290739 GCF_001604975.1 Cebus imitator | reverse complement strand
AAAGAAAGAAAGAAAGAAAGAAAGAAAGAAAGAAAGAAAGAAGGAAAGAAAGAAAGAAAACTTCAAGAGACTGCTAGCAATAGAATCCACTGTTTGCTCAGCTGTCTCACTTGATCTGGGGGAATTGCTTCTAGTCTCGTTGGGATGAACTGATAAACCCTTAGTGGAGAGTATAGAAAGATGTTCGTAAATTTGCTAACAGGAGAATATTTCATAATGTCTTTGAAAATCTATGTTTTAACTTGGTGAGGTTTAGATTGTTAAATATAAATGACTATGTATTTTCATGTGTGTGCTCATGTATATGCATGTGTGCCTGTATATGTGCGTTTGTGTATGTATATATGTATATACACATATATAAAATATATGTGTGTATATATATATATATACACACACTCAGATATGTATACACATATGTATACACAGTCATTCCTTGGTGTCCATGGGGGATTGGTTCCAGGATCTGCTGTAGATACTAATATCTGCAGATGTTCAAGTTCCTTTTATAACCAACCTGGGCAACATGGTGGTACTCTGTCTCTACAAAAAAAAAAACATTGACTTGGCGTGGTAGCATAGACCTGTGGTCTTAGCTACTGGGAAGGCTGATACATGACGATCCTGTGAGCCCAGGAAGTTGAGGCTGCAGTGAGCTGTGATTAGCCTGGGCAACAGAAGAAGATCCTGTCAAAAAATATATATATATGTGGTATGTGTGAGTGTGTGTGTGTATGCATATAACCTGTACACATCTTTCTGTATGCTTTAAATTATTTCTATATATCTCATATAACACAGGACCTACAGATCATTTGTGTGGTTTCTTTGTATTTTGAAAATTTGTGGATTTTTTTTAAATTTTTGATTCATGGTTGAATCTATGGATGCAGAACCCACAGATATGGAGTGCTAATATATATATCCCAAAAATGTTGTACTTGAAATGACCCTAAAGCAGAGATAAACATTAATGTATCTAGATGTTCAGTCCCCAATCTAGATTGTTCTGTAGTATGTGCAATGATAATCCAGCCTTCTAAGAGTACAACAATGGTTTTGAAACCCTATTGAATCACTGAAGAAAAAAATAAATGATGCGCCATAACATATAAATGTTCATTGTATTTTGAACAGTGGTACCTGGGATTCTGAGTGAATTAAATTTTCATCTACTCATCACACCCACAGATATTTCCTGAATCAGTCCTGATTGAAAGGGTTCGGGTTTCGCCATTTTCCATAGGTAGTTATGATGCATCTGAGTGTTGGATGCATGGTACCCTGATGTCCTGCTCTGGCCTCAAGAAGACTTTCCTCCCCTCTCTTAAGGGATATGTTTGACTTTTGTAGTCCACAGTGAAGAATACATCAACTACTAAGGATAAACATTTACTTCTAGAATAAACTGATATCACCCAGCAGTGTAAGCAAAATTTATAGGCACAAAGTCAAGTAAATTATCATGCTGTATTTTATATGTGCAAATATATACATATATATATGTATGTGCGTAAATGTATATGTATATGCATGCATACACACACACACACACACACACACACACACACAAACACACACACACATTTGCTCCATTCAGGCACTCCCTGTATTTATCACGGTTTCTTTTAACATCTGCTGGATCATTTCTCATAGAAAAAAACATTTTCAGTGCTATTCAGATACCATTATTATCTACTGAGATAACTTTGAGGTCCATACACATATTAAAAAAAAAATAGTCGGTTTATTCTTTTTTCCAAGTAAAGACAGATGTCATTACACACATGTTATTTCTTAAGGCTTATTCAGAGTGTGGGAAGTGCTCAGTTTGCCTCAGAAAAAAGTAAGGAAAAATCTATGACTCTGGCTTTTTTCTTTTTTTTCCCCTCAACCCTGCTTTCTCAACCAAAAGGAGCATGTGGTAAAGTGCTTGTGGCACAGACACTAGCCTATTCTTCTTGTGGAAAAAGGCGCTGCTGTTTTACGGTGGCCTGCAGGCTGGGCGCAGTTCCCTGCCAGGGCCTGCGTTCTAATGGCTTCTCCAACAAGAGGCAGCCTCTGAAGGGCGGCGTAGACTGACTCTGTTCACCATTTGTTTCCTCTGCAACCTGGAGCTGAGGATTTTTGCTCTTTCCAGCCTTCCTCTGTCCTTCCTCTTCCCCTCTCCCTTTTCCTCATAACCAGAGGCTTTGCACAAAGTTTATTTGAGATTCCCCCTTGCAGTCAGAAAGGACAGTTGTCTTATATTTGGAGAACATAATAGAGATAAGCCAGGTGATTATATTTAAAGACACAGATTTTTGGGCTACATACAGAATCCTCATTTATCTGCCATTGCTGTGTTATTTATTGTTAATATTAGCCATATGATTTAGAGTGAAAAACGTTTACAGCAGTGTTAGGCTGTGAAACAAATCCCGGCTCTCCTACTTATGGAACTTAGAAACTTTTCTGTGCCACTATTCCTACATCTGCAAAATGCAAGGGTAAGATAAACGTAAGCTTATGTGGGAGAGCGACCCACTTATACTCAGCACTCAACACTCTTTTTTATGTGTTATTACGAAAGTAATTATAAAGTATAGGTGATAAGAGTGAAGATATCTTGTGTTTCTTTTAAAATATTAACTTAATACATGAAATACTCCACCCAAATGTGCTTTATTTCACTATAGCAAAATACTGAATAAGGATGTATTTTGGGAGTAGTTGGAGAAATCAAGCTCATTTTATTTATTTATTTTTCATTTTTTTAATACTTCAGGTTCTGGGATACATGTGCAGCTCGTGCAGGATTGTTACATAGGCATACACATACCATGGTGGTTTTCTGTATTCATATCCACGTCATCTACATTAGGTATTTCTCCTAATGTTATCCCTCCCCAATCCCCCCCAATATCCCTTCCCTAGTTTCCCCTACCCTCCAACATGTCCCAGTGTGTGATGTTCCTCTACCAGTGTCTATGTGTTCTCATTGTTCAACACCCGTTTGTGTTGGGAAAACTGGCAAGCCATATGCAGAAAGCTGAAAGTGGACCCCTTCCTTACACCTTGTACAAAAATTAACTCCTTATGGATTAAACATTTAAACTTAAGACCTAACATCATAAAAACCCTAGAAGAAACCTAGGCAATACCATACAGGACATAGGACTTCATGACTAAAATACCAAAAGCAATGGCAAAAAAAGCCAAAATAGACAAATGGGATCTAATTAAACTTAATTCTGCACCAGCAAAAGAAACCATCATTAGAGTGAACCAGCCACGACCAGAATGGAAAAAAGTTTCTGCAATCTCTTCACCTGACAAAGGGCAACTCCAGAATCTACGGAGAACTTAAGCAAATTTACAAGAAGAAAACAATCCCATCAAAAAGTGGATGAAGAATATGAACAGACACTTTTCAAAAGAAGACATTTATGCAGGCAACAAACATGAAAAAAAGCTCATCATCACTGGTAATTAGAGAAATGCAAATAAAAACCACACTGAGATATCACCTCACACCAGTTAGAATGGCGATCATTAACAAATCTGGAGACAACAGATACTGGAGAGAATGTGGAGAAATAGGAACGCTTTTGCACTGTTGGTGGATGTATAAATTAGTTCAACCATTGTGGAAGACAGTGTGGCAATTTCTCAAGGATCTAGAAATAGAAATACCATTTGACTCAGCAATACCATTATTGGGTATATACCCAAAGGATTGTAAATCATTCTATTATAAAGACACATGCACACGAATATTCATTGTGGCACTGTTTACAATAGCAAAGACTTGGAGCCAACCCAAATGCCCATCAATGATAGACTGGATAAAGAAAATGTGGCAAATATACACCATGGAATACTATGCAGCCATAAAAAAGGATGAGTTCACATTCTTTGCAGAGACATTGATGAAGCTGGAAAACATCATTCTCAGAAAAACTGACACAAGAACAGAAAACCAAACACCATATATCCTCACTCATAAGTGGGTGTTGAACAACATGCTCATTTTAAATCCGATAAAATTTAGAGTTAAACTATCATATAAATAATTTCCCAAAATGAAAGAAAAAGACAAGATTTGGGGAGGACCCCAATTTCAAGCATTTTATAGCTATAATTTGCAAGTCGATTCTCAAGTTTAGAAATTTATTTTAAAATCTCAGAAAATGATAATTTTTTTTTCATGGGACTAAATTCCTGGTATTCAAAGCTTGGCCCCAGACTAGCAGCATGGGAATCACCTGGAAGCTTGTTAGAATCTCAGGCTTAAAGCAGGACCACATGTCTGAATCTGCATTCAAAAAGTCCCCTAGGTGATCGATATGCATTTATTTAGCCATATGCACAATACTACATCTGTAATGGACAGCCTATTCACCATTACTTGAATATACCAAACTGTCAGGAAAGCTCTGTCTTGAGGCAACTAGAACCAGTAGTGATGATTTAATTGCTGAAAATATCATTCATGTTTGTAAGAGAATATTCTTTTTTAAAGGATAAAAGTACTTGCTCTTCTGTAACTTTTTCTAATTTAGTTATGTTGTCCTCTGACTTCTCAACAAACATTCACATTACTGAATCTGATTTACTTACTGAATCTTATTTCAGCCTTGGTGGGCTCACTGTTGAAATCTACCAGTAGGGGTCACTAGAGAAAGAGAATGGAGAGGAACGGCTGGAGGAGGAGCAACTAGAGATGCTCTTTCCTGTTTCAGTTTTGGCATCCTGTTCCTGTTAGCATCACTCAGAGGAACACTTTTTCACTTGCACAGTTGCTGTTTGTTCCACTGCAACATTTGTGGGTCTTTCCAGCACTCATAGACACTCTTCATTGCTTCATTGTTTCTTCTTGCAGACACATGCACGACTAGCCTAACAATGTCCCTTTCTCGAAGGTCTGACTTCCAGCTCTCTGGGGTTCCTTCTTTAAATTTCTAAATTTTAATAATTTTAAGTGCTTCTCTTTGCCTCCCCCAACCCAGCCCTAAGGGTGACAGCTTCTTTCAACAGTTACTGTCTCTGGAATACTTTTGAAATTTTTACATTTTCAGTTCTCCACTACTTAATGAAGAGCAATTATACAAATTTTCCTTGTTAAAATTGCTGCAGCATATATCAAAACATCGTGTGTACATTATAAAAATATATCACCTGTCATTTGTCAATTAAAATACTACATGAAAAAAATAAATGATGCAGCTTTTTAGTCCTAAGCAGTACAAATTTATTCTTTTTTTCCAATGTACATTTTACAAGATTAAGGCTTCTCCTTCACTCTAAAATGTATTTTGTATCACCTACATTGGACATTTTCTGACACTAACATGGGGATAGAACAGTGAAGGTGTGGGGGAGCAGTTCCTAGAAATATCTGAATCTTCATTGCAATGACTGTTAACCTCAGCCAAGTGCAACAGTGTCTCCAAAATAATTTCTAAGAGAAATCTTACTAGAAACTTTATGAAAAAGAAAATAAACACTGTTTTTTAAAATATTCCCAACACAGTATACGAGGAGTAGAGGAAGTCTATGTTTTTAATAGCAAAATAGTTGTTAGCTCAAACATTAAAAAAAATAACATGGTATAATTAATATGCAAGATATGCAGGTATTCCTATGCCTACACATATAAGTCTTAGACATGTTTAAGAGAAAGGCTCTCTCTCTCTGGATTGCTTTTATTTTTAATCACTGAGGTCTGCATGTGTGAGCTCATTGGTGATATAGGAGTCTGGAATACCTCTCCCTATAGCTTACTTATGCCTCTTCCAGCCCCTCTTCTGCCTGGTCTTGGGAGTATCACTTTCATCCCATTATGAATTGCTACTAAGTCTGTTCCATCTCATGACATATTTAGTGTAATAGCATACAATTCATGTTGGATGGCTCTGATTTCATGGTCACTTGGTATACGTGGCCTTTTGGTCTCTATATGTACCAGTAGTATAACAAAAGCTGCTTTTCAAATGGTGCATAATTTTCTACTGTATATGGTCTTCCTGTAGGATGAGAAAAGCTGATATTTTTCTCTCTTTACAAAGCATCTTTCTCAACCACAGATATTTCCAGATTAATTGAAACTGCCAGATTATATAATAGGTTTCCAGGATCCCTTGCTCATCAAAAACTGTAGACCGTTTTCCTGCTCTGGTCCACTCAAAGCTGTCAGCCTTCCACTGTTGTCTATAAAATACTTAAACCAATATTCTCAAATGTAGCATATGGCTCAAAGGTGCCTCAAAATCTACCTTCTTAGTGGTGGAAAGTGTGAGATGCAATAATTTGTTCCATTTTTTAGAGGGGATGTTTTGTCATGTCCAAGCTCACTGGGTCTTAAAAAGTTACCCATATGACAAGCCAGCACACTGGAGAAATAAATGCCTCTGCCCTAAAGGCAGGAGCTGGATGACACACTGCAATATCCTCTACAGTCTTATGACTTCTCATCTTATATTATAGATGCTTGTGTGTATCTTATGTCCTCTTCTAGATTAAAGATTGACTCATAGCCAGGTGCGGTGGCTCATGACTATAATCTCAGCACTTTGGGAGGCTGAGGCAGGTGGATTACCTGTTCAAGACCAGCCTGGCCAACATGGTGAAATGCTCTCTCTACTAAAAATACAAAAATTAATCAGGCATGGTGGCACGTGCCTGCAATCTCAGCTACTTGGGAGGCTGAGGCAGGAGAATCGCTTGAACTAGGGGAATGGAGGTTGCAGTTAGCCGAGGTCACATCATTGCAATCCAGCCTGGATGTCAGAGTGAGATTCCATCTCCAAAAAAAAAAAAAAAAAGAAAGATTCATTTCTGATTTACCTGAGTATTTACCAAAGCATTTAGACTACACTTTTTTGTACATGGTAGGGGCTTAATCAAAATTGCTGAATTAACATTAGACATTATCTCAACAAACATTTCACTGTATAGTCATGAATTGCTCTATAAATAAATGTATAACAATGTTGGACAAACTGAGAAAAAAATAAGTGTTTTTTAGTGAAAACACATTTATAAATTCTTGTTTTTAGAAAAGTTTTTAATTTTAAAATCAATTTAGATTTGCAGAAAGGTGGTGAGGTACTACAAAGAATTCTGATATACCTCACACTCAGTTTCACCGTTTATTAACAAACTACATTAGTATTTACATTTGTGATAATTAATAACCAATATTGATTCACTATTTTTAACTGTAGTCCATATTGATTCAGTATAATTTGTTCAGTTTTTACCTAAGTCATTTTTTCTTCTGTTCGAGGATCCTATCCAGAATAGTACATTATACTTAGTTGTCATATCTCCTTAACCTCCTCTTGGCTGTGATAGTTTTAAGATTTTTGTTGTTTCTGATGAGGTTTATCATTCAGAGAGTACAGGGCAGGTATTTTCTAGAACATCATAGGAATAAACTTTTGATGTGCTTAAGCATAAAAACAGGATGACCCAAGTGCTGGTTTACCATTGCATTCTTTTTCATCCATCTTCACATTCCCAGAGTGGGATTTTCCCCTTTTACTTTGGCCTTGCTAATGCTTTTGGAAGTGGTCATGATGAATAATGAAATAAAAACAAAACAGCTGTTATGCTGCCTTTTGCAGTCAATGAAAGCATCTAGATTGCAGAAGAACAAGAAACTTTAAATGTTGTATTCTTTGTCACAGTTGATGATCAATAATTGTCTGCTGATTTCGTAAAGAAACATCCCTTTCCTGAACTCTCAATTTTAAAGGCAAAAAGGTATTCAAATTCTTACATAAAGAGAACTTCCCCCTCATTTGGTGACAGTTATAAAGTGGAAATTTTGCAATCTTTATGCAACTAGCATTACTTGTAAATAATTTTTTGTATAAAATGATTACTTAATATGCTCACATTTTGCAGACACAATTTCAATTCCATTCTCTCATTTTTCCAAACGCCTTCTTACGGTATATTTATCAGCATACCACATCTAGTCATTGTGAATATCTTCCTTTTAATTAGCTTCCTTGCAGGCAATTTTCAAATATTATGGTGTGTCAAATGAAGAACAATATGGTTTTAGAGTGCTAGTTTTATCATATGAAATTCCAGGTGAAGTTTGATAGTGGAAACTTACCACTCACAGGACTTTCTCTCCAGGATATAGAGGTGTTTACAAATAATAAATACATACTGTGGCATTTGCAAATAAATAATGAGTACCAAATGGGTGTCATGGTGGAAGATGTGTTCATGATATTTACACCCTGCATTCTGTTGGTCTCTCTGGCAATAAAGAGGTTGGGGACTGTGATGGAGCCTCATACCTTCCACCCAGGTTTGAAATAATTAAGTTGGCCCCACAGCCTGGAATTTGTCCATCCACTCATGGTGAAGAAGAGGATGATCCCCTGCTGAAACACATGCTTCTTATCCTACCTACTATGGAAAGTACCTAGCCCCCGCAGTGCCCTTATGCACCTGTGAGCATGCTGTGTATGAGGAATAGCAGTTTTTCCCTTAATTGCGTCCTTCAGGACCCGTAGCTCCATTCAAGCACCACCACACACAACACAGTCCGCAATTAATACCATTCTCTGGGTTTGTACAATGCTCAGCCTGCAGAATCATATGCAGAATCTTGAGCTATATAGCAATTTACCTATGAATATCCAGGAAGCCTACTCAAGAACACAAGCCTACATACAAAGACACTTATTTTATAATAGTTGAATATTCCATAAAGATTATTTATGCCAATATAATCATGTAAATGAATTTGAAATTTTAGATGAAATAAGGAGGTGCCTAGAAAACCATAATTTACCAAAAGTGGCAAGAGAATGAGTAAAACAACAGAAAAATACTCAATAAAATTTAACTCTATTTACTGTAAACTTAATAAACTTAGAATAGAAGAGAACATTTTTAATTTGACATATAGCAATCAAAAATAAACTAGTTCAGGTCAGGGACAGTGGCTCATATCCATAATCCCAAGGATTGCTTGAGCCCAGGAGTTTGGGACCAGCCTGGGGAACATGAAACTCCCGCTCTACCAAAAATAACCAAAACCAAAACCAAAAACTTTAAAAAAAAATTAGCCAGGTGAGGTGGTGCATGCCTGTAGACCCAGCTACTCAGGAGGCTCACAAGGGAGGATCACTTGGGGTGTGACTCTGCAGTGAGCTATGATGACACAAATATAATACTTACTATGGAAATATTGAAAACTTTATCTAGTTGGAAATGATCCTAGGATGCCTGTTTTAATAACTTGTTTTCAACATTGTATTAAAAGCCCTATTCAAGGTAAGGAGGAAAGAAAAATAAAAGTTAAACACAAAAAGCAGGACAAAGCTATCATTTTTATAGGCAAATAGAATTTTTAACTAGAAAATCTAAAACAACCCAGTGATTATTAGAATTAGTAAGTAAGGTTAGCTCTCTATTGGACATAAGAGTAATAAGCAAACATCAGTTACATAATTCTATTGAGGGACTATGATGATTGCCTTCACCAATTAAGCTATTATTTCATAGAATAAGAAAGATACTCTTCCCAAATATAATTTAAGCAAAACAAACAAAAATCCCAGATACAAAACTGTTTAGTAAAGTATTATTTCATTTGCATAAATTTTGAAAATATTCAAAACTATTCAAAATATTCAATAAAATAACATAAAAAGTCAAGTCAAGAAAATGGCCATATTTGCCAGAATTTGGGGGCAGAGATACTTACAGAAAAGCCTGAACGGGTTTTGGTGATGCTGGCAACAGTTTTTGGTTCTGGGTAATTAATATACCCATATATTATATTCACTTATTTGGAAAATCTTCCTAGTAAAGCATTTGTGATGTGGGCAGTTTCCTGAGTTTATGTTAAACTTCTTATAAACATCGTCTTAAAACAATTTATACACACACACACACACACACACACACACACACATCACACAAATACACACACACACACGTACACACTATGCCTCAGCCCTCTTATTCCTGTCTCTCTAAGCTCTTCTGTCTACTTGGGCAAAGGAACATTACTTTTTCATCTTAATATATTAGCTAACACAATCTTACTAAACCATAACTCAGAGCATCTTTCTCCACTATTCAAACGATTGAGTTTATTCTGTCACACAAATTTCTTACTATGAGCCAAAAGTCCCTCTGAGCTCTGTCCCCACTTCCCTCTTCACTTATCTCTTGCAACACTAGTCTCATAGCTTTTCTTCAAATCCATTTACTATTCCTTGACCACTTGCAGTGTCTCTCCGACAATTCTTGATAGTCTTGTTCTGTAACCCATGCTGGAGTGCAGTGGCACGATCTTGGCTCACTGAAACATTCATTGCCCAAGTTCAAGTGATTCTCCTGCTTCACCATCCCGAGTAGCTGGGATTACAGGAGTGTGCCCCCATGCCTAGCTAATTTTTACATTTTTAGTAGAGACGAGCTTTCACCAGGTTAGCCAGGCTGGTCTTGAACTCTGGACCTCAGGTGATCCACCCTCCTCGGTCTCCCAAAGTGCTAGGATTACGGGTGTGAGCCACCACGCCCGGCCTCTCAGTTCATTACTTAAATTTAACCTTTGCAGTGAGGCCCGATTGTAGCATACTAGCATGTGAAAACCATGTCTATCTCCAAAATTTTTTTACCCTTTTCACTGATTCTATTTTCCATTTAGCACTTATAATTTGGTATACAAAATTTATAGTGGTTATTTTCAGTCTACCCCGTAAGAATGCAAGATCTGCAAAGACAGATATTTTTCCTGTTGTTTTTGTTGTTGTTGTATCATAAATGCCAGCCAGGCAGAAATGCTTCAGAAACAATTGGTACATAAACAAATGAAGGAACAGGACAAAAGATTAGGCATGGGGTATTGTTATGAGTGTTTAGATGATGACTTCCAGATTCTGGGACAAAACACCTTCAATGCTGCCTCAGGTTAGAAGCATTCTAGAAACACAGGCAAGAATAAAGTCCCAGCTGAATCACTGGTATACTTTATACTGTTAAATAAATAAGCAAGTGAAACGGTTCGTCCATAGCTTGATAGCTGCATTGCCTAGGAGGGAACTTCCTAAGAAGAAATTCAGTGGCTTCATTTCATCCTGTAATAGTAAAATGTGGATAATATCTCATTTAAAACATCTGGGATTCTAATCTACTGAACTTGTTTTGAACTTTAAATTAAAATAACAACAACAACAACAAGACACCTAACAAAATTGCCCTACCTTAGAAGTCTCTCTATTTTGGAGTTAAATACTCTTTTCACACATATGACAAAATTCCAAAGTAATTGAGATACTAGAGGGATTTTTAGTATTAAAATAATATTTTTCCAGACTCCAGCATGCAATTTTGACAAGAACTGATAATATGGCTTGAAAAGTTATTTGCTAAGCAAAATCTTTTGAGAGTGGTAATTTGGATAGCACTGAAACAGAATTAAATCGCAACAGGAGTTAGGAAAAATGGGCCAAATAATATGAGATTTACTGGAATTTGGTTAGGGAGTAGCTGAGAAACTTGTCTGATTCATTTCCAGTTATAAAAAGGATTTTTACATTGCCCTTTCATGCAGACTTAACTTCAAAGACTTTATTAGCAACTGTCACTGGGAAGGTGTGGGAGAGACCCTTGTTCACAAAGTAGTAGTCAAGAGCGTGAACCCCCTCACCATTTCATAATAATTAATTAAATTGTTAGAACAGGAACTTGGCCTCTGTCTGAATATTTTAAATGTAAAACATTCCTTAGAGCAGTCGTTCTCAATCCAGCATGCACACTCAGGGAGTTTTAAAAACTAGCTGGTGGCTAGATCTTTACTTCCATATTCTAACTTTATATTCTACAAGAGTAGAGTCCAGGTATCAGATTTTTTTTAAGTTGTTTTAAAATGTTAAAACTAAATAGTCATGTTATTTTCTTTCATTTTCAAATTTTAAAGTTCTTCAGGGTTTAAAGAAGCACCAGGGATTGAAATCACTGTTTATAAGAGTTGTGATTTCATTCTTGAATAAAACATTTGAAACACTTTCATTATTAAAGCCAATTGTGGTTAGTGCACCTGTATTGTAAAGAGTAAAAATAGAATAATAAATCTGTTACCTTTTAATATAAAATTCTCAAGAATCTAAAGTTTTTTTTTTAACACATTGGTAATGTCATTATGCAAGTGCAGATATTTGTTTATTGACTTTTTTCCATATACTTTTTTCCCTAAAAGAGTAGATACATACTTATTCAAGGAGAAAAGGAGGATAATTTGTTTCTGTAAGAGTCTGAGGCATTTCCTTTTTTGTTCTATCAGTAGTCATTCTTATTTAGCAACGGGATCATTTTATTTACCAGAAACATTATTTGCATTTTTTCCTAGAATCCATTATAATTAATCAGGAATAGAATTTAATAAAAAGCAAATTAAGTAAATGACACACACAAAAAGCTACCAGTAGGGACCAGCTAGCAACCCGGTTTTCATCAGAAATGTGAGATGTAACTGAAGACATATGTGAGGAAATGTGGCCATTTTTGATTGGTATCAATTACAACTACTTGAGTACCTAAGGCTTTGTAGTCTTGAATCATTCCTGGTAAAATGGTTTCATCTTTGTTATTAAATTTCTTTTCATGAACACATTACTCAGGGCAAATCTTTCCTTTAGTCAATGGAAAAATCCTTTGAATAAGAGTCCTTGACACCTTTCCATGACATAAGACACTCTTTTGGAAACTCCTTATATTATATATTCCTTTTGTTTAATAACTCCTGAATGCCAGCTCTCGGATCATGTGGGTAATTAAAGTTCCAAATGCCATTTGCTCCTCTATTTGTACACATACTTATTCTATTTCTCACCTTGTGAGATGTTTTTGGGTTGTGAATCTAGTTTCTACTTCTGACTTGTATTTGGACATATGATTGCTTTCTAAAACCCCGTGAGAGTGTGGATTGAAGTTACTATTTTTCTCTTCTGTGAAAGAAGGGTTGGTATGTAGAAGAGAATGTCATTATTTAATCTGGAATTTTGCCAGAATTCTGGGACTTGTGACCTGGTTTGAATGAAGTGTTAAAGAATTTTTTTTAACTACAAATAGTCAAAGGCTGTGTTACATAACTCATGAAGTGCTTTCATAATGTGCTAGATAACTAGCTTACTGCTATATTGAATGGGAAACTTCCAAAGACCAGGTTATACATACACCATTTCCTAGAGGAGTTGGACTTTCATGTTTAAGTGTGATAATTTACCACCGCTTATGGGATAATTGCTCCAGATCATATATCCTCCATGCCTGAGACAACTGGGATTGTAGGAGAGTACAGATTTTTTTTTTTAAATATGTATTTACTAGGACCTATATGACTTTAAAAAAAAAATCAGTTTTCATGCCTGAAGGCAACTAAGATTGTAGGAGAGTACAGATCTTTTTAAACATGTGTGTTTACTGGATCTATATGACTTTAAAAAAAAATCAGTTTTGACCTAGACTTATAATCATAAAAATAGTACTATGAACAGGAAATTTAACATTTTAGGAGAATTCAAGAAATATATTTGTGCTGTGTGAAGGCTTTAGTCTCTGTATCTCTATCTATATTGAATAACCTAAAATTAGTACAATATAGTACACAATCAATAGAATAATGCTTATACTATATATATACATTTTCAACTTTTATATTAAATTCAGGGGTACATGTGTAAGATGTGCAGGTTTGTTACATAGGTATACGTGTGCCATGGTTGTGTGTGGAACAGTTCATTCCATTGCCTAGGTATTAAGCCCAGCATCCATTAGCTATTCTTCCTGATGTTCTCCCCCCGCCATTTCCAACCTCAGACAGGCCCCAGTGTGTGTCATCCCCGCCCCCAATGTGTCCATGTTCATCATTCAGCTCCCACTTGTAAGTGATGATATGGAGTGTTTGGTTTTCTGTTCCTGCATTCGTTTTCTGAGGATAATGGCTTCCAACTCCATCCATGTTCCTGCAAAGTATATGATCTCATTCTTTTTATGGCTGCATAATGTTGACGGTGCATTGTACCACATTTTTTTATCCACTCTATCATTGATGGGCATTTAGGTTAATTCTCTGTCTTTGCTATTGTGAATAGTGCTCAATGGACATATGTGTGCATGTGTCTTTATAATAGAATAATTTATATTCCTTTGGGTATATACCCAATAATGGGATTGCTAGGTCAAATGGTATTGCTGCCTCTAGATCTTTAAGAAATTGCCACACTATCTTCCACAATGGTTTGAACTAATGTAGGCTCCCACTACAATGTAAAACTGTTCCGTTTTCTCTGCAACCTTGCCAGCATCTGATGTTTCTTGACTTTTTAATGATAGCCATTCTGACTGGTGTGAGATGGTATCTGATCATGGTTTTGATTTGCGTATGTCTAATGATCAGTGATGTTGAGCTTTTCTTCATATGTTTGTTGGCCACATGTATGACTGTCTGTATCATTTGCCCACTTTTTAATGGGATTGTTTGGTTTTTTTCTTGTACATTAGTTTAAGTTTCTTGTAGATTCTGTATATTAGACCTTTGTCAGATAGAGAGATTACAAAAATGTTCTCACTCTGTTCACTCTGATGACAGTTTCTTTTGCTATGCAGAAGCTCTTTAGTCTAATTAGACCCCAGTTGTCAATTTTTGCATTTGTTGCAATTGTTTGTAGAGTTTTCACCACAAAATATTTGCCCACGCCTATACCCTGAATGGTATGGTCTATATCTTCTTCTAGGGTTTTTATACTTTTGGGTTGTACATTTAAGTCTTTAATCTATCTTGAGTTCATTTTTGTATGTGGTGTAAGGAAAGGATCCAGTTTCAATTTTCTGCATATGACTAGCCAGTTCTTTCAGCACCATTTATCAAATAAGAAATTTTCCCCCATTGCTGTTTCATTGGTTTATGTGGCTTTTCTTGTATCAGTACTGTGCTGTTTTGGTTACCATAGCCTGGTAGCATAGTTTGAAATTGGGTAGCAGGATGCCTCTGGGTTTGTTCTTTTTGCTTGGGATTGTCTTGGATATTTGGGCTCTTTTATAGTTCCATATGAATTTTACAATTTTTTTTCTAATTCTGTGAAGAATGTCAATGTTGAACCATGTCACCTGCAAATAGACAGTTTAAATTCCTCTCTTCCTATATGAATTCCCTTTATTTCTTTCTCTTGCCTGATTGTTCTGACCAGGACTTCCAATACTATGAAAATAGGAGTATTGAGAGAGGGCATCCTTATTTTGTGCCAGTTTTCAAGAGGAATACTTATAGTTTGTGCTCATTTGGTATAATTTTTGGCTGTAGGTTTGTCATATATGGCTCTTATTATTTTGAGGTATATTCCTTCAATCTCTAGTTTATTGAGAGTTTTTAGCATGAAGGAATATTGAAATTTTAAAGGACTTTTCTGCATCTATTGAGATAATCATGTGGTTTTTGTTTTTAGTTCTGTTTATGTGATGAATCACATTTATTGATTTGAATATGTTGAACGAATCTTGTATCCTAGGAATGAAGCCAACTTGATCCTAGTGGACAAGCATTTTGATGTGCCTTTGGATTTGGTTTGCCAGTATTTTATTGAGGATTTTTGCATTGATGTTCATCAGGGATAATGACTAGAAGGTTTCTTTTTTCTTGTATCTCTGCCAGGTTCTGATATCAGGATGATTTGGGCCTCATAGAATGAATTAGTTAGGAGTCGCTTCTTCTCAAGTTTTTGAAATAGTTTCAGTATGAATGGTACCAGCTCTTTGTGTGCCACTGGTAAAATAATCTGTGAGTCTGTCTGGTCCTAGCCTTTTTTGGTTGGTAGTCTACTTATTATGGCTTCAATTTCAGAGCTTGTTATTGGCCTATTCAGGAATTCAGTTTCTTCCTGGTTTGGTCTTCAGAGGGTGTATGTGTCCAGGAAATTTTCTATTTCTTCTCTATTTTTTAGTTTATTTGCACAGAGGTGTTTATTATATGTTCTGATGGTTGTTTATATTTCTGTGGAGTCAGTGGTAATAGTCCCCTTATCATTTATAATTGTGTTTATTTAATTATTTTCTCTTCTTTATTAGTGTAGCTAGTGGTCTATCTAGTTTATTAACTTTTTTTCCTGGATTTGTTGATTTTTTTAAGGGTCTTTTGTGTCTCTATCTATCTCTTTTAATTCAGCTCTGATCTTGGTTATCTCTTGTCTTCTGCTCACTTTGAGTTTCGTTTGCTCTTGATACTCTAGTGTTTTTTGTTTTGTTTTGTTGTTTTGTTTTCGAGACAGGGTTTCACTCTTGTTGCCCAGGCTGAAGTGCAATGGTGTGATCTCAGCTCACTGCAACCTCCCCTTCCTGTGTTCAAGCGATTCTTCTGCCTCAGCCCCTCAGCTACCTGAGATTACAGGCATGTGCCACCGCACCCAGCTAATTTTGTACTTTTGGTAGAAACAGAGTTTAACCATGTTGGTAAGTCTGCTCTTGAACCCCTGTCCTCAGGTGATCCACCTGCCTTGACCTCCCAAAGTAATGGTGTTACAGGCATGAGCCACCATGCCCAGCTTCTAGTGTTTTTAGTTGTGATGTTAGGTTGTTAACTTGAGATCATTCTAGCTTTTTGATGTGGCCATTTAGTGCTATAAATTTTCCTCTTAACACTGCTTTAACTGCATCCCACAGATTCTGGTACTGTGATGGTTAATAATGAGTGACAGCTTGATTGGATTGAAGAATGCAAAGTTTTGCTCCTGGGTGTGTCAGTGAGGGTGCTGCCTAAAGAGATTAACATTTGAGTCAGTGGACTAGGAAAGACAGACCCACCCTCAATCTGGGTGGACACAATGTAATCAACTGTCAGTGTGTGACCAGAATAAAAGCAGGCAGAAGGACATGAAAAGACTAAACTGGTTTAGTCTTCTTGCCTCCATCTTTCTCCTGTGCTGGATGCTTCCTGCCCTCCAACATCAGACTCCAAGTTCTTTACCTTTGGGACTCAGACTGGTTTCCTTGCTCCTCAGCTTACAGACAGCCTAATGTTGGACCTTATGATCATGTGAGTCAATGCTTCTTAATAAACTCCTCTTTATATATACATTGATCCTATTAGTTCTGTCCCTCTGAAGAACCAAGACTAATACAGGTATTTCGTATCTTTGTTCTCATTAGTTTTAAAAAACTTAATTTCTGTGTTAATTTCATTACTTAGCTAAGAGTCATTCAGGAGCAGATTGTTCAGTTTCCATGTAGTTTTGTGGTTTTGAGTGAATTTCTTAATCTTGAGTTCTAATTTGATTGTGCTGTGGTCTAAGACACTGCTTGTTATAACTTCTGTTCTTTTGCTTTTACTGAAGCTGTTTTACTTCCTACTATGTAATCAATTTTAGAGTAAGTGCCATGTGGCAATGAGAAGAATGTATTCTGTTGTTTTGGGATGGAGAGTTCTGTGAATATCTATCAGATCCACTCGATCCAGAACTGAGTTCAGGTCCTGAATGACTTATTAATTCTCTGTCTCAATGATCTGTCTAATATCATCAGTGAGATGTTAATCTCCCACTATTATTTTGCAGAAATCTAAGTCTCTTTGTATATCTCTAAGAGCTTGCTTTATGAATCAGGGTGCTCCTGTATTGGGTGCATATGTATTTAGGATAGTTAGCCCTTCTTGTTGAACTGAATCCTTTATCACTATTTAATGTCTTTTTTTGTCTTTTTTGATGTTTGTTGGTTTAAGATCTGTGTTGTTAGAAACTAGGATTGCAACTCTTGCTTTTTTCTGTTTTTTATTTGCTTGGTTACTTTGCCTCTATCTCTTTATTTTGAGCTCATATGTGCCTTTGCACATGAGATTGGTCCTTTGAAGACAGCATACCAATCGTTCTTGGGTCTTTATCCAGCTTGTCATTCTATGTTTTTAAATTGGAGCATTTAGCCCATTTACATTTAAAGTTATTATTGTTATGTGTGAATTTGATCCTGTCATCATGACACTAGCTGGTTATTTTGCAGACTTGTTTGTGTGGTTGCTTCATAGTGTCATTTCATGGCCTGTGTGCTTCCATGTGTTTTTGTAGTGGCTGGTAATGGTTTTTCCTTTCTATATTTAGTGCTTCCTTCAGGAGCTCTTACAAGGCAGGCCTGATGGCAACAAGTTCCCTCAGCATTTTCTTGTCTGAAAAGGATCTTATTTTTTTCTTCACTTATGAAGCTTAGTTTGGCTAGATATGAATTCTGATTTGAACATTTTTTAAGAATGTTGAATATTGGTCCCCATTCTCTTCTGGTTCATAGGGCTTCTGTTGACAGGGCCACTGTTAGTCTGATGTGCTTCCATTTACAGGTGACCTGTTGTTTCTCTCTGGCTGCCTGTAACATCTCTTCTTTCATTTCAATCTTGGAGAATCTGATGATTATGTGTCTTGGAGTTGATCTTCTCACGGAGTATCTACTGGAATTCTTTGGATTTCCTGAATTTGAATGTTAGCCTGTCTTGCTAGTTTGGGGAAGTTCTTCTGGATGATCTCTTGAAGCATGTTTTCCAACTTGGTTCTGTTCTTCCTGTCTCTTTCAGGTACCCCAGTTAGTCATAGGTTTAGTCATTTTACATAATTCCATATATCTCAGAGGTTTTTAAAATTACTTTTCGTTCTTTTTTCCTCTCTATTTATCTGCCTGCCTTATTTCAGAAAGATATTCTTTAAACTCTGAGATTCTTTCCTCTATTTGGTATAGTCTTCTATTGATACTTGTGATTGTCTTGTGAATTTTCCATCTTTTTCAGCTTCATGAGGTTGGTTATGTTCCTCTTTAAACTGGCTGTTATGGCTACCTGCTCCTGTATTGCTTATCATGATTCTTAGTTTCTTTGCATTGGGTTACAGCATGCTCCTTTAGCTCAGTGAAGTTTGTTATTACCCACCTTCAGAAGCCTAAGTCTGTCAATTCAGCTATCTCAGCCTCAGCCCTGTTCTGCATTTTTGCTGAAGAGATGTTCCAGGCATTTAGAGGAGAAGATGCACTCTGGCTTTTTGGGTTTTCATTGTTTTTGTGTTGATTCCTTCTCATCTTTGTGGACTTACTTACCTTCGATCTTTGAGGTTACTTACCTTTGAATAGGATTTTGGGGAGAGATTTTTTTTTTATGTTGTTGTTTTCTGTTTGTTTGTCTTTCTTTTAACAGTCAGGCCACTCTTCCATAAGGCTGCTATGGTTTGCTGAAGGTCTGCTCCAGACCTTAGTTGCCTCGGTTTCTCCCCTACCTGGAGCTATCATCAGTGAAGGCTGTGAAATGGCAAACGTGGCAGCCTACTCCTTCCTCTGAAAGCTCTGTCCCAGGTGTGTACTGACCTGTGGCTGACCTAAATGTGCCTGGACTAGGTAGCTGGAGATCCCTTTGCGGAGGGGTCTCAGGAGGAACAGAATAAAGGCTGTAACTGTACCATACATTGACTATTATTTTCTCAAGTACTATAAGTGTTCTGCACATATTTGTTATGTAAAACACTAATATAAAACAGATGCAATTATTCATATTTAAACATAACAAAATTTTCTACAAAAAATGATAAAGGGACTTTCATATTACATGATTAAAAGAGAGTAGGCTGGGACAAAAAGTGTGACTCACCTGACTCCAAAGTCCACGTGCACATATACCATGTAGTTTTTCCAATTACACCTCATATTTTGTACCTTATTTTGTCCAGGGAGGCTAAACATTGAGTGTAGGAATTTATCATATTAAAAGCATGACCACTGCTTGGTTAAATCCAATGTATAGAAAGCCCAGTCCATAGCAAGATGTCCATTTACTGGCCTATGGTATATATCCAATAATTTATTGGTCAAACAATTTATTAATAGTGAAACAGATTCTGAGCAATTTACTTTGCTATGGCCGCTGTATTAGTCCATTCCCCCTTGCTGTGAGGAAATACCTGAGGCTGGGTAATTTATAAGGATAAGAGGTTTCTTTGGTTAATGGTTTTGCAGGCTGTACAAGAAGCATGACACCAGTATCTGATTCTGGTCAGGACCTCAGGAAGTGTTTACTCATAGTGGAAGCCAAGGGAAGCTTGTATGTCACATACTGAAGACAGACAGCAAAAAAGAGAAAGAAGGTGCCTCTCTCTTAACCACCAAATCTCATAGAAAATGATGGAGAGAGAATTTGCTCATTACTAGGGGACACTACCAAGTCATTCATGGGATATCAATCCCCATGACAAAAACATCTCCCCCTAGGTCCTATCTCCAACATTGAGGATCACATTTCAACATGAGAGCTGGAGACAACAAACATCCAAGCTATATCGGTCACCTCAATAGTAACAGAGTCAGGACTAGAACTCTGAGTCATGACTTTTAGTTTGGGACTGTATAAGTTTGGATAAATTTAAGGTATTCCTTGTAAAGTACTGGCTTGAAAAAGAAGGACATGGCTTCCTGTTACATAAATGCCTAGATAGATTTTTTTTCCCCCTATGGAGTTTGCTGTTGTTAATGACCAGTATTTTCTACCACGCAACACAGAAACACACAAAGGCATACTGTAAGTATTTTTTTTCTTACTTCTTGATTATCTTCATTGCCTTATTACTAAGTGGATCAGATAAGGAAAGCAAAACTTTTGAGAAAGCTGATGAAATTTCACCTCCTAACGAAGAGCACATGTACCATTTAGCTTACCACAATGTGAATTAGATTAAAATATCAATTTTAGATAAAATTGTGATAATATACATGTTATATTAACCTAATTATAAAGCAAACTATTTTCCCTAATAAATATATGATTTTTGAGGTACAGTTCAAACATTTATTTAACAAAAGACTTTTCCTCTTTGGTCTTCAATTTCCTTGTTTTTGGGTATTCTTTTATTTGTTCATTCATTTATCCAAAAAGTATTTATTGAACAATTCTCTATTCCAGGCTTTGTTCTAGGTCCTGGTACTGAAACTATAAACAACACAGATAAAACTCTTACCTTATACAGCTTACCTCTTATAAAAAGGTAAGATAAAATCAATGTTAAAAGGTGATAAATGTGAGAAAGAAAAATAAAGCAGGAAAAGGGAATAGATTACTTAGTGTCAAGAGGAGAGGAGAGGTTATAATTTTTACAATAGGAGTTAGAGAAGCCCTGATCAAGAAGGTAACACTTGAGAAAATTTCTTATGTAGATGTGGCAACTGACATATTGGGGGGAGAAGGAACCATAGGTTCAGAACCCTTAGTCTGAAGAATACCTGGAAATGTTGGGTTTATAGTGAACAGAGCGAGTAAGAGAAAAGAAAATGATCTGAAAATAAATAGTGACTTAGGCCAAGTACACACGTCATACCAAGGATTTGGGCTTTTAATTTGAGTGAACAAGAAAGCCATTCTGAGCCAAAGCATTTATGAAAGTTTACATTGCCTGTTCTGTTGAGATAGACTGTAGGTTACATAGGTTGCAAAGGTTGCAGAAGGAAAAATACTTAAGGTAATGTAATTCAACTGTCAGATGATAATGGTTTGTACCAGAATGTTAGCAGGAAAAAATGGTGTAATATCATTAGATTATGGACCCATTTTGAACACAGGTCCAAAGATTTAATGGTGCCAAAGGAGTGGTCACAAAGTTCTGAAAGAACTGTAACAGAAGCTAAGAAAAGACAGTGTCCCATAGAAAAAAGGAAAGAAAAGAAGAGTAGAGGAAAAAAAGAAAAGAAAAGAAAAGAAAAGAAAAGAAAAGAAAAGAGAAGAAAAAAGAAAAGAAAAGAAAAGAAAAAGAAAAAGAAAAAGAGGAAAACAACCCGAGAGTAATCAACATGGTAGAGTGATGCTAAGATGATACTAATTTCTGTATTTCATTTTGCTCACTGGACAGTTAGAGTTCTGCTTTGAAGCAGATTTTAAAGAGAGAGAGAAAGAGACATAAACAGAGAGACAAAGTGAGAGAGAGAGAGAGAGAGTGTGTGTGTGTGTGTGTGTGTGTGTGTGTGTGTGTGTGTTGCATTTCAGTGGCTAGGAGAGCGTAAAAATAAACATATAGTATGAACAGTTAGTGGTGAGCTATTGTTATGGTTTGGATTTGTGTCCCTGCCTAAATCTTCTGTTAAATTGTAATCCCCATTGTTGGTGGAGGGGCCTAGTGGGATTGAATTGCTGGGGTGGATTTTCCCCTTGGTGTTCTTGTGATAGTGAGTTCTCATGAGATTTTGTTGCTTAAAAGTGTGTAGCACCTCCTACTTCCCCTTTTCCCCTTGCTCCAGCCAGGTTGGATATGCCAGTCTCCCCCTTGCCTTCTGCCATGTAAATCTCTGTCAAAATATCAATGACATTCTTCAAAGAAATAGGAAAAAATGATAAAATTTATATAGGACCTATATTGCTTTGGGTAATATAAACATTTTAGCAATATTGTTCTCTCCAATCCATAAGCAGAGAATACCATCCTTTTTGTGAGTCCTCTTCAGTTGTTTTCATCAGGGTTTTATAATTTTCATTATAGAGATATTTCACTTCTTTGGTTAATACCTAGGTCTTTTATTTTATTTGTAGCTATTGTAAATGAGATTACTTTCTTGATTTCTTTTTCTGATTGTTCATTGTTGGCATGTAAAGCTGCCACTGATATTTGTATATTGATTTTGTATTCTGCAATTTTACTGAATGTGTTTATCAATTGTAACAGATTTTTTGGTGGAGTCCATAGGTTTTTCCAAATGTGAGATAATATCATCTGCAAATAAGGATAATTTGACTTCTTTCAGTGCAATTTGGATGTCCTTTATTTATTTATCTTGTCTGATTGCTCTAGCTAGGACTTCCAATATTATGTTGAATAACAGTGGTGACAGTTAGCATCCTTGTCATGTTCCACATCTTAGAGAAAAGGCCTTCAGTTTTTTCCCATTCCCTAATTGTGGTTCCAGCATATATGGCTTTAATTATGTTAAGATATGTTCCTTCTATATCCAGTATTTTTTTTAATGAAAGAATGTTGAATTTTATCAAATGGCTTCTCAGCGTCAGATGAAATTATCATATGCTTTTTGTCCTTCCTTCTATTGATATGATGTATCACATTGATAGATTTGTGTATGTTGAACCATGTCTGAATCCCTGGGATAAATCCCACAGGTCATAATAAATTATCTTTTTAATGTATTGTTTAAGTTGACTATGATGTATCACATTGATTGATTTATGTATGTTGAACCATATTTGCACCCCTGTGTTAAATACCAGTCGTCATGATGAATTACCCTTTTCATGTATTATTTAAGATGATTTGCTAGTATTCTGCTGATAATAATTACATTTATATTTATCAGTAATATTGGCTTTCAATACTTTTCTTAATATGTTCTTGTCAGGCTTTGGTATCAGGGTAATATTGCACGTGTGGAATAAGGAACACTGGAATTATTCCTTTCTTCTATATTTTTTGGAATAGTTTGGATAGAATTGTAGTAGTTATTTAAATTTTTTGAAGTATACAGCAATGAAGGTATCAGATGCTGGGCTTTTCTTTACTGGGAGCCTTTTTAATTATAGCTTCAATCTCATTACTTGTTCTTGGTCTGTTCAGGTTATGAATTTTTTAATGCCTTGATTTTGGTGGGTTGTATGTTTCTAGGAATTCATCTGTTTTATCTCGGTTTTTCAATTCATTGGCACAAAGTTGCTCACAGTAGCCACTAATGTTCCTTTGAATTTCTGCAATGTCAGTTGTAATGCCTCCTTCTTCATCTTTAATTTTATTTATTTGGGTCTTCTCTCTCTATTTCTCTCTTTCTTTTTTTTCTTAATTAGTCTGGCTAAAAATTTACTAGCTTTATTTATATTTTCAAAAAAACCAACTTTTTATTAAACTTTTGTATTGTTTTTTTATTTCAAACATATTTACTTCTGCTCTCATCTTTAATTTCATTGATTCTACTAATTTTGGCTTTAGTTTGCTCTTGCTTTTCTAGTTCTTTAAAATTAATCATTAGATTATTTGATTTTTTTTTTCTTTTTCTGATGTAGGCAGTTATAACTACCAATACATTTTTCTTTTTAGTGCTGCTTTTGCTTTGTCCCATAGGTTTTGGTATGTTGTCATTTGTTCCAAGAAATTTTTCAATTTTCTTCTTAATCTCTACATTGACCCCACTAGCTATTCAGGAGCATATTGTTTAATTTTCACATGTTTATATAGTTTTTAAAATTCCTCTTGCTATTGATTTCTAGCTTTATTCCATTGTGGTCAGAGAAGATGCTTGGTATTATTTCATTTTTTTCAAATGTTTTAAGACTTGTTTAGTGACCTAACATATAATCTTTCCTTGACAATAATTCATGTGCTGAGGAAAAGAATGTGTATTCTGCAGCCATTGGATGAGATGTTCTGATAATGCCTATTAAGTTTATTTGTTTTATATTACAGATTAAGTCCAACGTTTCTTTGTGATTTTCTGTCTGGAAGATTTGTCAAATGCCGAAAGTACGGTGTTGGTATCTCTAGCTATTATTGTAGTGAGGTCTTGTATCCTTTTTAACTGTAATCATATTTGCTTTATATATCTGGATGTTCCAGTGTTGGGTGCATATATATTTAAAATTGTTACATTCTTTTGTTGAATTATCTATTTGTCATTATATAAGAACTTTCTTTGTTTCTTCCTACATTTTTGTATTCATATTTATTTCATCTAATATATGTAGAGCTACTTCTGCTCTTCTTTGGTTTCCATTGGCATGGCATATCTTTTTCTATCCCTTAATTTTCAGGCTATTTGTATCTGTAAAAGTGAAGTGTGGCTTTTGTAGGCAACAGATCATTGGGTATTGCTTTTATTTTTTTTCTTATCCATTTAGCTACTCTGTGTCTTTTGACTGGAGATTTTAGTCCATTTACAGCCAATGTTATTATTGATAAGTAAGGATTTACTTCTGCCATTTTGTTATTTATTGTCTGGTTGCTTTGTGATCTTCTCTTGGTTCTCCCTTCCTCCCCATCTTCCTTTTAGTGAAGGTGATTTCCTCTGTATTATCATTTAATTTCTTGCTTTTTATTTCCAATGTATCTGTTATATGTTTTCAATTTGAGGTTACCATGAGCCTTGTGAGTACTATCTTATAACCCATTATTTTAAATTGACAACTTGACACTGATGGCATTAAAAAAAAACAAACAGAAGGAAAATTAATACAAACTCTACACTTTAACTTTGCCCCCTTTCTTTTTAACTTTTTGTTGTTTCTCCATTTGTCTTACTGTAATGTGTATGTCTCAAAAAATTGTTGCAGTTATTATTTTCAATCGGTTTATTATTAGTCTTTCTACTTAAGATAAGGTCATTTGACAGGCCACGTATGGTGGCTCACATCTGTAATCCCTCGGAAGCCGAGGCAGGTTGATCATTTGAGGTCATTGGTTCGAGACCTTCCAGGCCAACATGGTGAAATCCTGTCCCCATTAAAAACACAAAAATTAACTGGGCTTGATGTCACATGCCTGTAATCCCAGCTACTCAGGAGGTTGAGGCAGGACAATGACAACCACTTGAGCTTGGAAGGTGGAGGTTGCAGTAAGCTGAGATTGCATCACTGCACTCCAGCTTAGGCAACAGAGTGAATGAAACTGCCTCAAAAATAAAACAAAATATAACAACAACAGAAAAAAGATAAGATTATTTTACACACCACTATTATTGTACTATAATATTCTGTGGGGTTTTTGTGTGTGTGTGTGTGCTATTACCAATTAGTTTTGTGCCTTCAAATTATTTCTTATTGCTCATGAATGCTCTTTTCTTTCAGACTGAAATACTCTAGCAGTTATTATGAGCCATGTCTAATGTTGATGAAATCTCTCAACTTTTGATTATCTGGGAAGATCTTTATTTCTCCTTTATGTTTAAAGGATATTTTCACTGGATGTACTATTCAAAAGTAAAAGTGTTTCCCTTCAGCACTCTAAATATATCATGCCAAAAGTTTCCACTGAAAAGCCTGCTGCCAAATGGACTTCAGAACACCATTGTATGTTATTATTTTTTCTCTCTTGCTGCTTTTATGGTCCTTTCTTGATCTTTGAGGTTTGGGAGTTTGATCATTAAATGACTCGAGGTAATCTTCTTTGGGTCAAATCTGCTTGGTATCTCATACATCAATATTGATATATTTCTCTAGGTTTGGGAAGTTATCTGATATTATCCCTTTTAACCAGTTTTATACCCATATCTCTTTTTCTATCTCCTCTTTAAAGCCAGTCATTTTTAGATTTGCCATTTTGAGGCTATTTTCTAGATTTTCTAGGTATATTTTATTGTTTTTCATTTTTTTCTTTTGTCTTTCCTCACTGTAGTTTCAAATAGCCTGTCTACAAGCTCACTAATTTTTCTGCTTGATCAGTTCTGCTATTAAAAGACTCTGATGCATTCTTCATTATGTCAAATGCATTTTTCATCTCTAGAATTTCTGCCCAATTCTTCATAATAATTTCAATACCTTTGCTGAAGTTACCTGACAGAATTCTGAGTTTCTTCTCTATGTTATGTTGAACTTCCCTGAGTTTCCTCAACATAGCTATTTTGGAACCACTGTTTTAAAGATCATATATGTTTTCTCCAGGATTGGTCTGTGGTATCTTATTTATTACTTATTTAGTTCATTTGCTGAGGTCCTGCTTTCTTGTATGGTGTTGATACTTGTAGATGTTTGTCAGTGTCTGGACATTGAAAGTTGGGCATTTATCGTAACTTTTGCAGTCTGGAGCTTGTTTGTAACTATCTTTCCAGGGAAGGCTTTCCAGATATTCTAAGGGACTTGGGTCCCAAACCCAATAATGCCGTGGTTCTTGTAGATGCATAGAAGTCCTGCCCTGGTGGTATTGGATAAGCTCTGGAAGAACTCTCTGGATTGTCTGGCAGAGACTCTTGCTCTTTTCCTTTACTCTATCCTGAGCCTCCTGGAACTGGGGATAGGGGAACATGAAACTGATAAATTGAAATTCATCAATTTCAATTTGTGTTTATTTAACACAAGAACCCCTGTGGCATCACCACAGAGACTGAACTGGCTCAGACGTGAAACCATCACAGCACTGGGTCTCGCCTACTGTAACCACTCCCTGGCTACCACCTAAGTTCATATGAGGCCCTGGGTTCCTACAACCAGCAAGTGCCAAAGTCGGCCAGGTTGGTTTCCCTCCATTCAGAGTGATGATTCCCCTAACCCTGGGTGGGTCCAGAGATGCTGTCTGGGAGCCAGAAATTAAAATAAAAACTTTAGAAGCGTATCTAGTGTTTTATTCTGCTGTAGCTAAACTGACACTAAAACCACTAGACAAAGTTTTTTCCACTTTTCTTTTCCTTTTACACAAGCAGAGGATTCTCTCCCTATGACCACTACCACCACCAGCCCATGGGGCTTTCTGCCAGGCCACCACTGATGTTCACTCAAAGTTCAGGGGCTCTTCTGTCAGTTTGTGGTGAATGCTCCCAGGCCTGGGGCTCAGATTTCAAGGAGTGGGCTCCCTTCTATTCCAGAAGAGGTCCAGCAGTGATGACCAAGAGCTTAAGCCTTGACTCACGGATCCCAAGATCCCACTTGGAGATCTACCCCACTGTGGCCAAGCTGGTATCTAAGGTGGAAGGCAGAGTCCCCTTTAATTTTCCCCCTGCTTTTCTCAAACAGAAGGAAACTTGCACTGTAGCCAAGCCAGCTGAAAATGTGCTGGGTCACACTTGAAGCCAGCAAATCTCAGAGCCTCAAAGCTAGTTATCACTGTTAATTATTTAGGGGCCAGGGGCTCTTTAGTCAGCAGGTGATGAATCTTACCAGGTCTTTGCTGTGCTAAGGGAGCACTGAGTTCAATGTACAGGTACCAGTCACTGTGCTCTCGCTTTCCCAAGTACACAGGTTTCCCTGTGCCACATGGCTGCTGCAGGGGTGGGAGGAGTGACACAAGCACCTTCTTAGCTGCCTTGGCTGGTGTCTCAGTAGATCACATGCCTCGCCCCCAGTCCACTGGCCCTGAGCCCAACTCAGCACTAGTACTTGCCGAGAATTGCAGTCCTTGTGGCCCAGACTATGCCTCAAGTTTACTTAGCCCTCCAGAGCTCATCAGCCAATCAATGGTGGTAAGGCTTGCTGGAAGTCAAGCTCTGACCTCTGAGATGGGCAACCCACCTCTGGCCAGAGTTATTCCAAATGCTTATTCCGTGTGTGCATGTCAGCTTAGTACAGACTGGTTCTGCTTTCTTCTATGACAGGGTAGCACTGAGTTCAATGCAAATCCCCACAATCACTGCCCTCTCTCCTAAGTGCACAGATTCTCTGTGCTCCAAGGCTGCTGAGAATCTGGGGATGGAGTAGAATAGCATTGGCACTTCAAGATTGTCTTTCCTGCCCTCTTCACGTCTCTTTCAGTGAAGTTAAAACCAGATCCTGTGTTCGCTCACCTGATTTTTAGTTCTTGTGATGGTACTTTTGTTCACAGTTGTAACAATTTGGTAACCTGGTGGGGGTGATGAATGATGCAAGCTTCTGTTCAGCCATCTCGCGCCACCCTCCCTAGTTTGTCTTTTCTCCAGGTTAAGATATGTAGAGTTCACTGCTAGAAGCTGGGTATTTGTTTCCCAAACCTCATGTTGACATTTAATCTCAATGTTGGATGTGGGGCCTAATAGGTAGTACTTGGGTAACAGGGAAAGATCACTTATGAATAGGCTAATACCTCCTTCAGGAGGAAGGGAGTGACTGAGTTCTCACTTATTAGTTCCCATGAGAGCTGATTATTAAAAAGACCATGAAATCTCCTTCCCCCTTGCTTATTCTCTGAGCCCAACTCAGCACAAGCACTCAGTGCTCAGTGCTAAGGCAGCACTGAGTTCAATGTACAGCCTCCTCCTACCATGTGATCTCTGCACATGCTGGCTCCCCTTTGCCTTGTGCCATGACTGAAAGCAGCCTGAGGCTCTCACCAGATAGATTACCAACATTTCAACCAGCAGAAGTATGAGCCATGTTCTCTGAAGGACTGACTTTAACATTTCTTGAAATACGAATTACCTAGGTTCAGCTATTTCCTTAGAGCAACACAAATATTCTAAGACACTTACCCATAAGCTATGCAGGGTTGGGGGTGTCAACACTCCCATGCATGTAGTGGAAGATTTGTGTATAGCTTTTAATATCCCCAAACTTAACTACTGATAGCCTGCTATTGATCAGAAGTCTTATCAATAATATACACAGTTAATTAACAGATATTTTATAAATTATGTACTCTGTACTGTATTTTTACAATAAAGTTAGCAAGAGAAAAAAGTGTTATTTAGAAAATAAAAAGGAAGAAAAATATATTTATTATTCATTAGGTAGAAATGAATCATTATGAAGGTCTTCATCCTTGTTTTGCATAGGCTAAGGAAGAGCAGGAAGAGGAGGAGTTGATCTTTCTGTCCCAGGAATGGCAGAGTAGGAAGAAAATCCATGTGTAAGTGAACTCATGCAATACAGTATGTATGTATGTATGTATGTATAATATACATATATAGTATATGTATAGTATATTTCATACATATGTATATACATATATACTGTACTGTGTATATACATATTTGTATACATACATACCTATGTATATACTATATATAGTATATATATATACACGGAATGTATACATATGCATTTTTATACATATATACTATATATATACTTATATAGTGCCTATATACACTATATATACATATATACACGTATATATACACACAAAATATATATAGACTATATATGCACTATGTATAGATACTGTGCATGTATATACTACCCCCAGACTTAACTACTGTTAACCTATAATGCATATATATACTATATATAGTGTGTGTATATATTTGTGTATACATATATGTGAGTGCGTATGTATACATATATATACGCACTCACATATATGTCAATGGAAGTGTTGAGGAAAGGGATGAGAATCTTATGAGGGAATTCCAGCTGATCCCCTCTCTCTCTTCAGTGAAGTAGGAAATAAAAGGGAGCATCAAAATCTCAGGGCCCAGGACTTCAAGAATACTAGTGAATTACATACCTAGTATATATGGGCATTAGTGAATTATTATATAAAATTATTATACTACATATTATATTATAATTATATAATCCACTAGCGTCCTCTATCATTACCTCTTTATCTGTTTCGTTTTTAATCAGTCCGGTGTTGCTTTATAATTAAATTTAAAATGTTACTCAAATTTCACAACAGGTGACAGCTTTCAAAATAGAATTTGAACTCTGCTACTTGATTATTTAGTTTCAAAGCATATGGCTCTGATCTCAACTAATGACAAAGAATTAAGCAGTGACATAGAATGATACAAATACTTGTCAGAAAATAAAACTAGAAGTTTGTTTTAAATTCTTAAGAAAGAAAGTAAAATTCTTCACTGATTTGAATGAAAACATTTTTACCCTTGTATTAAAATAACTAAACATTGTTATCACTTTAACCCTGCCTCCGTGTAACTGGCCTTAATAAGTTGCATGCAAGTATTATGTTCTGTTTATTGCAAGCCTGTCCTTTTTAGTATTTTTAATAACTAAAAATATAATAAAATCGACGGATGCAGAATTCTATCAGAAAAGGTAAAGGACATTTTTTAAGGAAGACGTTATTTCACAAAAACAAAAATTTTAGAGGAAACTCAGGAGTTAAAAGCATTAAAAGATGAGATAGTGCCTCCTTAAGGGCAGAGTGAAGGAAATGCTAAAGATACATGAGGAATGTGGTAAAATATCCTTGAAATTTGGAGCTACAAAGAATAGGCTAGCAATAATGAGCAGCATGTGAATCATTTAGATTGTACGACAGAGCACATTAATGAAAAATGGGGGAAGAATAACCACCTGGCTACAGAGACTGACAAGTATAAAGACCCCCACCCCTGTAAAACAGGGAGAAAAGAAGAACTGCTTTTTTTTTTCTGGAGAAGAAATAAAACCTGGCCTAATATTCTGTTGTTCATTAAATCGTTGCTTCATTAGCCCACACATTCTCAAATGTGTATTGAAAATAGATTTTTTATCCATGCCTGTAAAGGAGTTGAGATTTCTTCTATATCAAAAAACAATAAAACAAGTAAATGCTTTTTTAAAAGCAGAGTTATTTTTCCCTGGCTATCTTTTATTATAGACTATCTCATATTAGTGCTGTATTTCTACTAGTCATTTTGGCAAATTTTATTTCCTCTTTACTGCTTTGAAATCTTGTTGCCACCTACAACATTCAGTGAAAATCACACTAGCAAAATTCAGTATGGTTATTCTCAAATCCTGTACTCTTAAACCTGCTTCAAACTCAGTAGACACAGTTATAGAATTTATATTTTGTGAACTCCTGTGGCTCTATGAAATCACACAGTGCTTATTCAACTTCTATTAGCTCATAATTCTGCTAATTCCAGAGGAAGTAATCCTTCATTAACTTTCTATCCTCTAAAGAGATAGAAAGCTTTAGAGATAGAAAGATAGATCACAAAACTAACTACACCTGTTTTTAAGATTTTAAATGTATATCTCTAACTCCACTGAAGCTGTAGTTTTGTAAATCCATTTACCTATGGAATATTCCACTAAAATGTCTCTTTATAAGAATGTGCTCACTAAATCTAAATTGAATAAATTATGTTTATCTTCCAAACTATTTACCATTTTTTACCATGGTCAAATTTTACCATTTCTGATTTCATTACTATTCTTCCAGTATTTTGTTTCCTTATATGTCATCTCTCTATCCTACAATGTTATATATTCCAAATGGGAAAGCTATATACTCCTCATGCCATAATGAATCTGAAAAATATTTACAAATAATCAGTCAATTATATACTCAGCATTAATATTTTATTTGCTTTATTTTTATTTCTTTGGCATAGTCTAACAATTATTTTAGCCTAACAATTGTCTCCTTGCTACAGAGAAGTCAAGATGACATTCAGTTGCAATTTTGAGGTTTCTTTTCTGATCCACCATTCCCATGTTTCAAGCCATGCTTACCAGGTATTGGGACCAATCCAAAATTCTTGGATCCTTTCAGTCTTTCATTATATAAAAAATCATGGGATTTTCTGGTGTGTGTGGCAACTAGTAGGGGGTTTTTGCTGAGCAAATATTCCCAAGCAATTTCTTAAATGACACAGATTAATTTCTCAATTCAGGAGATGAAATTTGCCAAGTCAACCTATGGAGCACTCCAAGTTCAGTATCTGAGCCAGCTAATTTGTAATGGTGTTACTATTTTTAATTTAACAATTTAGGAGTGAGTGTCTTTTACATATTACAGTTTTTGCAATGTGGCAACAATAAGACCAGAACAGATTTTAGATTTCAGGACCTTTTTAACAGAAAAACATCAATAAGAATTTTCTGTTCTACCACTACAATTGTATCTCTGCTCTTACTCTGGTTAAAAAAAAGAAAGAAAATTTCAAGTCTCTTCTGAATAGTAATACTATAATTTTTAAAGGGAAATATTTGTTTTGGAATGTTAGATTTGATATTTTTATTATCAAACTTTTGGATAATGTTTTTATTAATTTCAATTTGTATTGATTTATTAATAGTATTTTTAAATTTACCATTTCTTTGTAAATCTTTCTAAACTTTTTCTTCGTTAAGCATACTAAGCTTCTACCTGGAAGACAATGTGATGGGCCGATCTGGTCTAATTTCCTTCATGAGAAGTGATGCGACAATAGCAACTTCCAGCTAAAAGAAAGAGGAGGGTATCATAGGTAATGGGACATTTTCACTGAATTAATTTTAGCCTGAATGAAATTATAAATAAATTTCAAGTTTTGTTCTAATTTAGGCAAGGAAATGAGTCAGATGACTAAGATAAAGAGGGATTCAACAAAATTCAGGAAGTGAGAAACAAATCAATTTCCATTCTTATTGTTACATGAAACAATATGTTCCTTCCTACCTTGGACTTGTATTATTCTAAAAAAAAAACACACACACACACACATAAAGCTCTTTTATACTGGAGATTTTAAGACAGAAAAATGGCCTATTTGAAGATTTTCATGAATACATATTCTCTTCCATCCCTGAAATCAGTGGTTAAATGAAGAATAACTGATGGAAAACTGGCTCTTTGTAATAAAAGAGGCAATAATTCGTAATTCCAACTTTTCCATGGACATTCTGCGTGGTCTCATTTTTACAATCCGTCCTAAAATTATTTACCTACATCAGGTTTCATTTACTTGTACTTGAATAATGCTTGAGGGTGTAAAATTCTAATCACCCCCGTTACTATTTTCCAATTAACAAGCTTTCATTTTCTTTTTAATTATCTTCTGTCAATACTCATGCTCACACAATGTGGGTTCTAGATTTTTTAAATGTTTTCCACTAATGAACAGATGAGAATATGTCTTCAAAACCATTTTATCATATGCTGAAATTGTTTCAGAATAATTTAATTTAATATGACCTCATTCTTATCTACAATTACAATTTGTCCCTTAAAATTACAATGATATCGTAGAGATACTTTCATAGAAGAAAACTCTAAAAGAGTTTCTGTAACTTTACTAGTTGCCCTTCCTTTTGAACCTTGTTCTGTTCTGAATGGTTCCTGTAGGAAATTATAAAAATAACTCAGATTCTAATGAAAAAAATAAATCTCCAAAGCAGTATTCAGAGACTATCATGCATGGGTCAGATTTTTAAGTGACAGAGTTCTATTGTCTTATGTCATTATACATGATTTCAAACTGTCTGTTCTAATTTCCAGGAAATACTAAGCAAAAGAAGGCCTTGACACTCAGGAAGAAATGTTTTCTCTTTCAATGAAGATGGACTTGTAGCTGGAAACATGGTCAATTAGATAAACACTTGTTTACTTGTGAATATCTATAAATGCTGTTGGGTATCCTTTCTTACAAAGATGAAAATAAAATTAGGGCAAAGTTTAGTCCCAAGGAATTCTCCTAATACTATGAAGCTGATTGTAAAATGATGCTTTCTTGTTGGTTTCACGTTAGATCTGGTGATTTTAATGTTCTCTTTTCAAAGGAAATCTATAAATCTTGGGAAATTTTGTAGCATTATGTTTTAAAAATATACTAAACTGAAACTGAATAAAGATTAAAAAGTTGTGTTGCTGTATGAAAATGAAATTATATTTTTTACACAGAAATTAAACAGCACTATAGATTATAAGAATATTGCTATTTATAATGCCAATTATTACCAAAAGATTATTTGTATAATTTCTACAGATGTTAATATGTCAGACTGTAAAACATTAGAACTGTGCTTATCAGCATTTTGCTTTTTGGAGGAATTTTAATGAATAAAAATGCACTTTAGTGATTCCCTCTTCAATCTTATGACGTGTAAAATTTTTCTATTGGTATTTCTAGTTATTGTGGGCTGGTTTATTAATGCAGAAATCAGTTTTATTTGCATGCGTAGCTTTGAAGGAAAAGGGAAGAAAATTATCACCTTATTTAGTCATAGCAATGTGCAAAGCCTTCTGGTGCTGTCTTTTTGCCTGTCCTCAACCCTAACTTGCCAAATTATTAATGGTCTCAAACATCCAATGTTCTTGATGAAATGGCAATATAGGTAAACACCATCCTCCCACATCTACAAGTCTGCCCCCATCATGAAATGTGCTTTTGCCAATATTAGAGAGGTCCAAATTTGTGTTCGACAGTATAGTAAGACTAACTTAGTACTAAGCATTGAAACCCAGCTACCTCAGTAAAACTTTCTTTAGCAACTCTGTGTTCCAGACTTCTGACCACAAGATTGAAAGAAAAGAAAAAGAGAGAGAAGGGAAAAGGCCATTGCTTTGTAGAGTTATAGTGGAATTATAACTTTTATCTCAATATAAGAAATCAAAAGAAACTTTGTATTAATTCACTGGAAATTTAGTTTTTCTTCCTGTGGATGAAATGGAAAGTTCTCAAGCTGCCTGAAACGCACCTGGCCAGACTTTTCACTCCTGAGAACCTTTCCCAGTTTCATACCTGGGCTCACAGTCTTGCCTCTACTCTCATTCTACGTTTTCTCTACCTTTAGAAAGTTCCACCAAAGCCAAGTTAAAGTGTCACTTCCTCTGTGTAGCCTTTTCTGGCTCCCAAGGTACTTCCCTCTTTTGTTTTCCCTCAACCTTTGACCCACATTTTATTTTTTTTCCTGTGCTTTGGTGTCATATGTGAGTACACATTGTCATGTCCTTTGTCATGAAGATTTTCTCCTATACTTTTTGTTCCAGAAGTTGTAAGTTTTTTATTTTTTAAACTTTCTCTTAAAAAGAAATCAGAAGTACTCACTTGGTCTGAGTCATGAAACTAAATAATTATGTTACTTGACAACATTTAAAATTACATTTGTGCCTCAATAACCACAGCTGTAAAAATTAATTGATTCATTGATTCATTTTGTTGGGCAAATGATTGATTTAGATAGGTTTACATAATTATAAACCTATTAAAGGAAGTGTTACTAATTTGTTTCAGAAGTACAAAATGCTTCCACTAAATTACATATGCCAAGTTGCAATCATATAAGACTACTTGTTGTTTTTATAACTCTTGTGTATTTCTATCTCTGTGCTTTTATTAAAGTCCTCTCACATCCCTCTCAGCTTAAGTCAAGCATTTTTTTAAAGACCCAGATACCCTATCCTGCCTCCCCCCAACACACTCACACGAAGCCTTCTCTATTTTGCCATTCCATGTGCATTCTTTTTCTAAGTTAGCACATATGATTAATTGTATTCTTTAATTCTCTGTATACTATAATCATTATTAGAGATTTGTTTGTAAATGAAGAAAATTCAATAAAGTAGAATATTTTTTCTCTGTGGTTGAAGGGGATCAACTCTTGTCTTAGTCCTTTTACATAGCTGTAAAGGAATACTATGAGGCTGGGGAATTGATAAAGAAAAGAGGTTTATTTAGCTTACAGTTCTGCAGGCTGTACAAACATGTTGCCAGCATCTGCTTCTGATGAGGGCTTCAGAAAGTTTTCATTCATGGCAGAAGGGAAAGGAGAGAAGGCATCACATCGTGATAGAGAAGGAATAAGCGAGTAAAGGGAGACTCCAGACTCTTTTCAACAACCAGATCTTGGAAGAACTAAGAGTGAGAACTCACTCAATCCCAGGAGAATGACACAAACCCATTTATGAGGGATCTGCCCCCATGATCCAAATGCCTTCCACTAAGCTCCACCTCCAATGCTGGGGATTAAATTTCAAGACAAGATTTGAAGGGAACAAATATCCAGACAATAGCAACTTTATTTCTTCCCTGAAATCTCTGTATTCATTGTTAAATATAAGAATCAAATACTAAACAGGTTATAATATCTTAACATTTTATTACCACGTGGTGTCTGCATCATTGATAGAAGAAGGTGATAATTTTAGGGAAGTTATGACTATAGTTTGACATATCAGCTGTGATGGCCTTTAAAGCATGCTAAAATAGTAGCCATGGATAAAGAGGAGCGTCTTTTGTGATACGGGTAGGAAAAGAAAGAAACAAATCCAAGACTAATGTAATTTCACAAAGACAAAGAGAAAATACGCCAAAATGTTAACACGAGTTATGTCTAAATTATAGATTTACCCATGACTTTAATTTTTTATATGGATGTTTATTTTTTAAGCATTCTACTAAAGCCTATATTTTTTTTAATGGACAGGGGAAAAGTTTATTACAAAGTGGAAAGGGAGTGAAGGAATTATAATAGCTAACAGATTTCATAAAAGAGAGCTTAGAATCATGTTATTTTGCTACACTGCAGGAAATAAAAGTTTTTGTTGAAAAGCAGCATGGAAATGTGTGTGTGCATGCTGGGAATGAGGAATGGAATGTTGGGACTGGAGATTACTAATACTGAAAAAGGAAACTTTCTTTATTCTCTGAAGGTTTGACAATTATTAGCTGGAGAAAAAACGTTTTAATTATGTGCATACACATAGGAGTCCCACAAAATATGAGACTTGAAAAGGGGGCAGATGATTGAAACATACATAACTTCTGGAGGTGAAGAAAGGAATAGAGGCCTGGGGATTCTGGGGATGGTGGTGACACAAGCTGTGGGAGTGTAAGGGGAGAGAATGCAGTGTGAACAAAGGTTGTCTTGTTATGCAAACAAAAGGTCTCTCGGGTAATAAACAATCTCAGAAAAATAGGTGATTGTCTGTGATAAAGTCTGCCTGGGCATGGTGTCAACGTTCAGTTTCCTCCCCTGTGATACTGTTACTTTTCCAGTTAATGAGATTCCCAGGAAAAGCCCTCATGACTACTGCATTCCTTCTGGAGGGCCAATCTTTAGACAGATATGGGAAGTTCAGGATGAGCCCCTCCTTGCACTTTGCAGGAGAACGAGGGTAAGAAACAGAAGAGCAGGAGGAGGTCAAGGAGATGTTTGTTCTAAGGTTGCTTCTATGGTCGTTCAGCTCCTTTAGTTCAAAGTACTTAGCATGCCAAAGTGCCATAGGGGATATCAATTTCTCAGCCCCAGTACTAATGTTTTGGTGATTGTTTTGTGCTAACAAAGGGTTTTCCTTTCTGTCTGTCTTTAAACTGGTGTCAGGGGCAGGGGGGATGTTTAAATATCTCTTGAGTGCCTTCGCCTAGATTGTAAATACGTATAATTTGTATAATTAAATCTCAGTAATTTGTAAATTCTAAATGCTTTGACACTAAAAGAATGGATTTAATAATATTTTATGAAAAATTATTTAACATAATTGTATCAGTTATCCAATCTAGAGGAAGAAAACAACACAGTAATTTGAACAGAGAAAGTTTGATGTAAAAGTTATTAACTTTAACAGGGGATTTGTGTAAAGAGGGATGGGATTGCAATAAATGACAAGAATTTTATTTTTGTCATTTATTGGATTAGCTGATACAATAGTAAGGGAGTGTTTTCCAATCCCTGGGGTTGAAACAGAGCATCCAGTAAGACTGCTCCCTCCCTACCAAGATGAGACTCAAACCTTATTGGAAAGGGTAAGAATGTGGCTCACTACCATGTGTCCATGTGTTCTCATCACTCAACTCCCACATATAAGTGAGAACATGCAGTATTTGCTTTTCTGTTCCTGCATTAGTTTTCTGAGGATAATGACTTCCAGCCCCATCCATGTCCCTGGAAAGGACATGATCTCATTCCTTTTTATGTCTGCATAGTATTCCGTGGTATATATGTACTGTATTTTCTTTTTCCAGTCTATCACTGAAGGACATTTAGGTTGATTCCATGTCTTTTCTATCGTGAATAGTGCTGCAGTGAACATAAACGTGCATACGTCTTTATGATAGTTATTTATATTCTTTTGAGTATATCTGCAGTAGTGAGATTGCTGGGTCAAATGGTATTTCTACCCCTAGGTCTTTGAGGAATCACCAGGAAGAGAACAATGCAAACTAGGACCTGTTAGAGGGCAGGGTATGGGAAGAGGGAGCATATCAGGAAGAACAGCTAGTGGATGCTGTGCTTAATACCTAAGTGATGGGATAATCTATGCAGCAAACCACCATCCCACACTTTTACCTATGTACCAAACTGCACATCCTACATCCTGCACATGTTCCCTTGAACTTACAAGTTGGAAATCAAAGAAAAGAAAAAAGAAAATAAAAGAATGTTGCTCACTGGGTGGCAGAATAGTTGCTGTGGCAGTACTGGAAGAAATTGCTGAAAATATGCCTTTTTGGGCTGGCAGAAAATTTATCCTCTGGGGTGTCATGGAAAGCCATTATTTTTCCAGAGGGACTCAACCGCTAAACTATCTGAAAGGAGTGCAAAAGGAAGCTGATGGTCTCTGGGTGCTCTGAACAGGAGCCAGGTGTTGGAGAAGGGGTGTTTCACTGATGAGAGCGTATACCAGATCTGGAATGAAATCCCTTCTACCTCCAGCATCTCTCCATCACCCTCTGCTGGCAAGTTTTACACTCTGGCAGCTATTTAAAGGGCCCAGATTCTTTTTCTCAGAGCAGGCAGTAGTGAATTTGCATCTGAAAGGCAATAAATTAATAGCTGGCATAACCACCATGTTGCTGGGAACACTTGTTTATTCTGTTATTTTTTTATTGCCATTAACCTGGTGTTTGATAGATTAGAACTGATAGTAATTACAGAGATACATGGCATAGTCGATGTCTAAAAATTATGCAAACTTGTAAATTCGTCTAAAAGATAGGCATCATGTCCTTTTAGTGACATCAGTTTACAAAGTGATGCAGGATATTTTCTTGACGCTTTGTGAGACTCAGAAGAGGGGTGCACCGTTTACTTAGCCCACCCTGTTCAGCTTCTTGTGGGAGGGAGCACACACGTGAATGAGTACAAGAACTGAAGCAAATGATCTCAGGAACTGGCCAGCAACTTAGGTGCCTGCAGAAGCAAACTCTGCTTCTTCAGGTCCACTGTGCCCCGCTTCTCGCAGGAGGGAGCATGCAGGCGAGCAAGCGAAGGAACTGGCTGGCTGCTTTACTGCTGACGGGAGCAAACTTCATGCAGTCCTCTTGGCAGCATCCAGGTGGGGGTGTTGCCCATGACCCCAGAGGGCGTGTTACAATGCTCTCTTAGCTCCACCATCCACAGAGAAAGCAGTGTGCTATCAGCTCAGTGGGTTCTTTGCCTCCTCATTGCATGGGGTGGCTGCCCTATGCCAGTGAGGGCAAAGAGTACTGCAACAGCTTTTGTGGGTGCCTGCACTTGGTGCATCCCAAATTCTTGTTCCGTGCCCAAGAGGAATGAGGTCACAAACACATATTAAAGGTTGGTGAATGTGGAGAATTTTATTGAGTGATGAAAGTAGCTGTCAGCAGAGAGGAGAGATGGAGCGGAAAGCGGAAAGGCAGGTCGCTCCCCTCTGATGTTAAGTTCCCTCCTTGCGTCTCTCTTCTGAAGTCTAGTTGCCACTTTCTGACATCCAGCTCCTGTCTCTGGAGTCAAACTGTCTCTCTCCAACATCCAGCCACTTGTCCTCACTGCTGGCTAAGTCTGGGGTCTTTATAAGCACAGAATTAGGGCAAAGCAGGCCGTAGTTACTTATGGAAAAGGCAACATTCAATTGGTAAGAAGACTTTATTCAGAAAAAAACAATCGGGAGAGAGCGGATACACAGGGATGGAAGTTCTCTCTTTGGGCCATGGGTTTCAGGCTTTGTAGCTCGGAGGTGGGGGTTTTGTGAGGGATCTGCCCCTGGCTGTCTAGAATTTCTCAGATTCCTACCTCTATCATTGTATCAAAAGGCCGACCAGATTTTATAAAAGGCCAACTTGAAATAAGTTAAATAGTTAAATAATTAAAAAATAGTTTGATAGTTTAAAAAGTATGGGCCTTGAACCAACAATTTTAGCTTTACCTGGAAACTTAAGAGAAATGTAAGCTTTCAGGCCCAGACCTACTGAATCAGAAGCTCATCACTTTGCCCTCCAGGTGGATCTGATATGTGCTAATGCTTAATAAGTAATAATCTAGGGTAAAGTACTTAGTTCAGTTCAGTATTTACTATTGAATAAAAGTCCAAAGCTTAATAAAGTTGTATGTAGTTTGCAATTATTTTTCCTGCTTGACAAATATGTTTCATGGAACAGGAACAACTAAGCACAAAAGTGTATAGTCTTCACAAGAACACCTAAAACAATTTCCTTTAACCAGGCACCCCATCATACCTTCGTGTGACAGATTTAACATGTTCATTCACCTGGTCACAAACTGGATCCATCATATAGCATAGAAGAATTAGAAGCAAAAGTAAATAAGATTAAAATTATTCTTAGTAATTAATGTTACATTGTTCAGCTAGTTAGAAATTATTTAATTGTCCAATAATTGTGCTTCATTAAAATGGACTCTGGTTACAGATTTTCATAATGATATGGCTGAGAAAACTTTCAGTCTGCCATGGTAGGCTGTGTTATGAGAGTAGACTGCAGATCCAAGATTCTTTGGAATAAGCAAGACTTAATAAACTAATGAGGAAGACTCGCTTGTAGTTACTGGTTGGTCATATTGTTGGAATTATTTTAAATATTCTATATTACTCATAGATATCTGATAATTCCCTTTCTTTTTCTTCTTCACCAATGTCTAACCCTCAGTTTAGCAAACTATGTGTTTGTGAAGTGAAATGAATTATTTAGAATGACATTTGCATGCCACTGACCAACTTGCAATTCAGAAACATATATTTTACTGAGTTTTCCTGCTTTTTATGGCAGTAGTGATTTACACAAATTTAGTGGGATTTTTTTAAACCAGGATAAAATTGATCAAATAAATTGAACAATCAAGGCTATGTATGGTGTGTCCTATTTGAGAAGGATTGTCATTTTATCAGACATGGCTCTTGAAGAATAATGGATGGTTTGTATATGGAGCCAATTCCTAGTCCGTGGAGGCCTCCCACGAATGGGTGTGGTTCCTGGTTCATGGGTCCCAGTTTCACAGGAAGAAAGGAGAGTGATTTCCTAGCAAGAATTCTCCAAAGTTATAAGTACTACAGGTAAAATATGGTGGGAAGTGTTTCGTGTACTTTAGTTCCCTTCTTTTGGATAGAATTACAAATAGTAGAAGCTAAAAATCCAGTCTCAGATTTTTTAATGAAAACTTTATAATAGAAGTTAATTTTGCGCTCTTCATTGCTGTCCTTTATGGTCTGTATGGTCCTCCTGAAGGAGCCTGTATGGTCAACTAACAAGCTTGCTGCACATATATTTGTAAACATATATCATGCCAAATCTGATGATACTAGCATTTTGTATCAAGAATAATCTTCAGAGTATTAAGAGGCCATCAGAAACATTTTCTGCATTTTGGAAATAGGTCAAAAATTTAGGCAAGGATATCTGGAATGTCGTACACAAGAATAACTATCTAAGTTTTATCGAAGGGAATGTATTTAGTTCAAGTCACCACCTCCTGTTGACCAACAACTCCAAACTTGGAGAAATTATGTTAACTTGTAGATTTTTGTTCAGTAAAGATGGAAATAATTTCTTAATGATTTATCATATAATCTCAAAAGCTTAAGTCCCCTTTGGGCCTTAACTTGCTTTGAAACTAACCCATCAATCTTACCCTAGCTTTGCCTATGTATACTTAGTTTATCAAATGTTCTTTGAATCAATCATAATATTTGATAGGTTCCATCATCATTTAATGAGTTGGATAAATCATTTGATTTGGCCATTTTATATTGCACAAAAGTCATTTTTTAATACATAGAATTAATAATAGATTGATACATTTTATTTTTGATTTTTAATACAGTATATATGGAAACAGATCTCTGGCATATTATGTGTTTTATTTATTCATATTTTAATTGGTATTTATTTTAAAACATACATTTAAAATGATTTATTTGAAACAATAACATTATTTTTACATTATAAAAATTAGAAAATGTTTCACTTACTTCTAGTGCTCAATTAAGTATTTGACAAACTAATTAAATTTCATAAAAAGTAATCTAATTTTAAGTTAGTTAATTTTAGTAAGCATTTAAAAATATATTTACTTATGTGATATTGCTACTCTTTTAAAACACTTCAAATACCTAACGATATATGTTCATAAGTAAAATCTTTCTAAGTACTTAACCACATATCTTAATAAGTCAAATAGAAATATAGTTTATCAAGTCATCTTATTTAATAAACAGCAATAATAGAAAAAAACACAGGGCATACCTAAAACTACCAAACAACTACACATTTTTATTCCAATTATAAAATTAAAACATATGCAAAATTATCAATTCTAGATTTATTTCTTCATTTTGAGATTAGAAACTTACTCACCCTGGTAAAACCCTGTCTCTACTAAAAATACAAAACTTAGCTGGGCATGGTGGCATGTGCCTGTAATCCCAGCTACTCAGGAGGCTGAGGCTGAGGCTTGAACCAGGGAGTTGGAGGTTGCAGTGTGGTGGGATCATACCACTGCACTCCAGCCTGGTGACAGAGTGATATTCCAACTCAAAAAAAACAAAAACAAACAAAAAAAAAAACAAGAAGAAGAAAAGAAAAGAAAAAGAAATTACTCACTCAACCAAGAAAATGAGAATCACCATGTCTCATTTGCCATGGATACTGTGTTTACTGATCTGGAGGTTTGAGTCCCATGCTAAGAATGTGGGCAGTTTTTCTACTGCACTTCTAATTGACATGCTAGTGAACAAACTCAGCCTCTTTTTATGTTCAGCCTCTGCCTGCTTATCTAATGTCCTCTTTTCAGTAACATACTTCACTTCTATTTATTGCCTGGATTTTGTTGATGTGGTATTCCACTTTGTAGCACATTCATATTTATCTTATAACCTATTTTATAATAACTACTTTAGTCTATTTGGGTTGCTATGACAAAATAGCATAAATTGGGTAGCTTATAAAGAACAAAAAATTATTTCTCATAGCTCTGAAGGCTGGGAGGTCCAAGACCAAGGTGTCAGCAGAGTCGGGAGGGCCATCTTCTTCATGCATAGATGGTGCCTTCTCCCCATGTCTTTACATAGTGAAAAAGAAAAGGCAGTGCCTGGTTTTTAATAAGGACCCTAGTCTCATTAATGAGGGCTCTGTCTATATAACCTGATCATCTTCCAAAGATGCCACTCCTTAGTACCATCACATTCGTAATTAGGTTTTAACATATAAATTTTGAAGAGACATGAACATTCAGACCATAGCAATAACTTTATGCTCCTGGTGAGCTGTGTCTAGCTAACTAAAACCTTGTTCTACTAAGCATTAAAATTATATTTTACATGCCAACTAATGAATGTTTCCAACTAGGTCCTTTATAATCATCACTTTACATTCCCATATAAGAAGCACGATTCCACACCAGAAACCTTTTTAAGTTAGCTTCATCTTTAAGTTTTGTAAAAACTAATAAGCCATGTAACAAACATACATGAGGAAAATATTAGTATCACTTTATTCCCAGCACTGAAAGGGGAACTAGAAGCTTCTTTAATTAGAGGTCATTACAATAATATGGATGTATGAGGAAATAAGCCGTGTTCTTATGATAGTAGCAGAAGTGGAATGAGAAAGCAAACTATAGAATCTGTCATTAATGTTGACGTTACAATGCTAAAAATTCAGTATTTAAATGCAGGATATTTATGGACTTCAGTTTGGACTAGATTATCTCTGTGATCCCACAGATTATCTCTATGATCCCACCAACTTATGAAATTCTTTGGTGATCAAAGATGAGGGACAATTTAAGTACCTAAAATTTAAAATTTAAAATGTTGAGAAATAACATGCAGCTAGAGGAAGAAAAGGAGTGCAAATGTAGAGGACAATTTTGAATGTGAGTCTACTTCCTAAATTATGTTGGACATGCAAGTAGGAAAGTCTGATAGAGAGTTGTATTTACAGGATAGGTCTTTAGCAAAATGTTAGTCTTGGAGATATGCTGCTTAGTATTTTTCTCAAATGATTTCTAAATTATGGGTTTCCTTGTAATAAAATTAAAAGCCAATGAGCATAGGTACCATTAGTTGTTATAAAACAAAGATTGCATGAAGCAGTGCTAATAGTTAACATTAATTGCAAAGAGCTGATCTGTACTCACTCAAAGAGTGTTTGGGTCTGCCAGCTAGCATGACAAATAATTAGAGTGAAATCACTTGAAATTTAATTTATTGCTAAACCAGGAAATAGTAATTTCATAGAATACATGAGTAAAAGAAAAGTATGAGTAAGAAAGACAATAGAGTTGCACAGCTCATCTATGTTGCCCTAGTTCCTCATAGTGGCATGGGATGGTGGAACCATAGAGCCCATGACATAGAGTAGTAGTAGTTAGGGCACAAGGCTAATCATATGAAAGGAGAATGCATTAGTATGTTTTAGTATGTTTTCATGCTGCTATAAAGAACTGCCCAAGACTGGGTAATTTAGAAAGGAAAGAGGTTTAATTGACTCACAGTTGTGCAGGGCTGGGGAGGCCTCAGGCAACTTACAATCATGATAGAAGGTGAAGCAAACACATCCTGCTTCACATGGTGGCAGAAAGAACAGTGCCAAACAAAAGGGGGAAAAGCCCCTTATGAAGCCATCAGGTCTTGTGAGAACTCACTCACCATAATGAGAACAGTATGAGGGGAACCAGCCCACATGATTAAATTACACCCCACTGAGTTCTTCCCACAATACTTGGGCATTGTGAGAACTACAATTCAAGGTGAGATGTGGATAGGAACATCATATCAAAAGACTATACTTATATAAAATAAAACAGACTTTAAGCCAAAACAGTAAAAATAAACAAAAAGGTTATTGTATAATGATAAAGGGATTAATTACACAATGGTCTATGAGTCCTAAACATGTATACATCCAGCACTGAAGCACTCAGATAAATAAAGCAAATATTCCTATCTAAAGGAAGAGATAGAATCTGATACAATAATAATTTGGAACTTCAATACCAGACTCCCAGCATTAGACAAATAATTTAGACAAAATTTAACAAGAAAACATCAGACTCAAATAGCACTATAGACCAAATAGACCTAACAGACATTTTTAAAAAATTGAGCCAATAACCACAGAATACACATTCCTTTCATCAGCATATGAAATATTCTCCAGAATAAACCATATGTTAGGCCACAGAAAAGCCTCAAAAAATTCTAAAAGATCAAAATCATATCAAGTATTTTCTCAGACCACAATGGAATAAAAGTAGAAATTAATGCCAAGAGGAACATTGAAAACTATACAGACACATGGAGGCATGCTTTAAACAACAATTAGGTTAAAGAAGACATTAAGATGAAAAGTTAAAAAAAAATTTTAAACAAATAAAAATGTAAACACAGTATTCCAAAACCTATAGCATACAGCAAAATCAGTTCTAAAATGCCTGAATCAAAAGGTAGAAAGATTTCAAATAAATAATCTAGCAATGCACCTCAAGAAACTAAAAATGAACAAACCAAAACCACAATTAGTGGAAGGAAAGGCATAACAAAGATCAGAGCAGGACTAAATAAAATAAAGACTAAAAAACCAATACAAAAGATCAATGAAATAACAAGTTGACTTTTTAAAAAAATAAAATCAATAAACTGCTATCTAGACTAACCAATCAAAAATGATATAAGACCCAAATAAACAAAATCAGAAATACTAACATGAACATTAAAGCTGATACCACAGAAATGCAAAAGATCATTGGAGACTATTATGAATAACTATGTGCTAACAAACTGAATAACCTAGAGGAAATGGATACATTCCAAGACATATACAGCCTACCCAGATTGAATCAAGAAGAAATAGAAAACCTGAACAGACCAATAACAGGTAGCAAGATTGGATCACTAATAAAAATTATCCCAAGAAAGAAAAGTCTCAGCCAGATGGCTTCATTGCCAAATTCTACCAAATATAGAAAATCAATATCAATTATACTTAACCTATTACAAAAAAAAAGTGAAGAGGAAAAAATTCTCCCTTATTCTCCAAGATCAGCATTATCAGCATTGTCCTGATACCAAAACCAGACACATACACACAGACAAGTAAATGCCCTGACTATTGTTTATACAAGAACAGTGAATTGTATATTTCAAAATACCAAAAAGAGAGGACTTGAAATCTTTCAAAAACATAGCAATTATGAATATTAAATCTGATGGATATCCTAAATATCCTGACTTGGTCATTACATATTCTACACATGTAACAAAATTTTATATGTACCTCATAAATGTATGCAAACCTAATGTATCACTATAATAAAATAAGTAATAAAAGTAAGTGCACATCAAGATATTTTAATTGCAAAATAAATTGCACAATCTGAAATTTGTAAATTACAGTTTGGAACAAAATGCTTTATTCAAAAATTTATTTTAATCAATATAAGTGCTTAAAGGTTGTGCAGAGTACAATGATCAGTTATATTTTTGAAATGTTTGCAAACAGCTGTAGAATGCTTACACAAAAATATCTAAGTTGATGAACAGCATGATATATGCCCCTGATAGGTGTATGATAATGTAAAACTTGGATTGAAATGGTTTAAACATGTAAGCATTGTTTCAATTTAGAAGAATTAAAGATACCATTATTTGGATTTGGCTTTGAAAATCAAATAGACATGACATAAACAGGAAGAAAAAACATCCAAAATATATGTAAGCCATATAAAGAGGGAAAATGGAGACCCATGGAGAAAAAGAAAAGAAGGTAGATACAGAAGGAAAAGGTAAAAGAGTGATGCATGAAAAATGAAGAAATGAGAAGAGCAGTACAGAGGAAGCAGGGAAGAACTATCAGAGTGTTAGATAGTTTTCTTGTAGTAACATAACCATTATTTTGCATGTTATAAACTTCTCTTATTATTGCCCCTTCCAAAGATTATTACTTAATGAAATATTACTCTACAAATACTTAAAATTCTACAGTTTCTCCTTGACTGTGGATAACCATTGTAGTTTTCTCAAGGAAATATGTTTATTGACTGTAAGACTAGTGGCCAGAGTAATGGCAAGCCTCTGTGGCTTTCGTATTCTCATCGTCCACATAGTAAATAAGTATTTACTTAACTTTCAAAATTAATACTATTTAATATATGTGAATATATGAAGGAGAAGCCAGAGGTAAGTGATCAGCTTCTACTTAGAGAAAAAAAAAACTATTTAACATCTTGCAACTTACAGTTGAAAACTTTATTAATTATGTTGATGCCATACCATTCATACCATTTTTGGTCACTTTATTCTTAAAGTTAAGAAAGTAATTTTTTATTATTATTATACCACACTGTCTTCCACAATGGTTGAATTAATTTACACTCCCACCAACACTGTAAAAGTTCTGCGGTACATGTGCAGATCTTGCAGGATTGTTACACAAGTATACACACGCCATGGTGGTTTGCTGCTTCCATCCCCCCATCACCTACATTAGGTATTTCTCCTAATGTTATCCCTCCCTAATCTCCCCACACCCTTCTATCCCTCCCCCACCCCCACAACCCCCAATAGACCCCAGTGTGTGACGTTCCCCTCCCTGTGTCCATGTGTTCTCATTGTTCAATACCCACTTATGAGTGAGAACATGTGGTGTTTGGTTTTCTGTTCTTGTGTCCGTTTGCTGAGAATGTGGTTTCCAGCTTCATCTATATCTCTGCAAAGGACATGAACTCATCCTTTTTTATGGCTGCATAGTACTCCATGGTGTATATGTGCCACATTTTCTTTATCCAGTCTATCACTGATTGGCATTTGAGTTGGTTCCAGGTCTTTGCTATTGTAAACAGTACCAAAATGAACATACATGTGCATGTGTCTTTTTGTAAATCCTTTGAGTATATAACCAGTAATGGGATTGCTGGGTTAAATGGTATTTCTATTTCTAGATCCTTAAGGAATCACCACACTCTCTTCCACAATGGTTGAATTAATTTGCACTCCCACCAACACTGTAAAAGCGTTCCTATTTCTCCACATCCTCTCCAGCATCTGTTGTCTCCAGATTTTTTAATGATTGCCATTCTAACTGGCACGAGATGGTAACTCAACGTGGTATTAATTTGCATTTCTCTAATGACCAGTGATGATGAGCATTTTTTCATATGATTTTTGGCCACATAAATGTCTTCTTTTGAAAAGTGTCTGTTCATATCCTTTGCCCACTTTTTGATGGACTTGTTTTTTTCTGGTAAATTTCTTTAAGTTCTTTGTAGATTCTGGATAGTTGCCTTTTGTCAGATGGGTAGATTGCAAAATTTTTTTCCCATTCAATTTGTTGCCAGTTCACTCTAAGGATAGTTTCTTTGCTGTGCAGAAGCTCTTAGGTTTAATTAGATCCTGTTTGTCTATTTTGGTTTTTGTTGCCATTGCTTTTAGTGTTTTAGTCATGAAGTCCTTGCTTATGCCTATGTCCTGAATGATATTGCCAAGGTTTTCTTCTAGGGTTTTTATGCTGTTAGATCTCATGTTTAAATCTTTAATCTACCTGCAGTTAATTTTTATTTAAGGTGTAAGGAAGGGGTCCAGTTTCAGCTTTCTGTATATGGCTAGCCAGTTTTTCCAACACCAGTGAACGAATGGGGAATCCTTTCCCTGATGCTTGTTTTTGTCAGATTTGTTCAAAGATCAGATGATTGTAGATATGTGGTGTTACCTCCGGGGCTTCTGTTCTGTTCCATTGGTCTATATCACTGTTTGGTTATTGGAACTTGTATAAGCTTTGTGAAGTACTTGTGCTGTGTTTTTCAGCTCCATCAAGTCATTTATGTTTTTCTCTAAGATGGTTATTCTAGTTAGCATTTTGTCTAACCTTTTTTCATCATTCTTAGTTTCTTTGCATTGGGTTAGAACATGTTCCTTTAGCTCAGAGAAGTTTGTTATTACCCACCTTCTGAACCCTGCTTCTGTCGATTTGTCAAATTCATTCTCTTTTCAGTTTTGTTCCTTTCTGGTGAAGAGTTATGGTTCCTTGGAGGAGGAGAGGCATTCTGGTTTTTGGTGATTTCATCCTTTTTGTGCTGGTTTCTTCCCATCTTCATGGATTTATCTACCTTTGGTCTTTGAAGTTGGTGACTTTCAGATGGGGTCTCTGATTTGACATTCTTTTTGCTTGTGTTGAAGCTATTACTTTCTGTAAATTAACAAGTTTTTATGGCTGCATAGTATTCCATGGCACTATATTTTTAAAAGTTTTAATTACTCGTGAGTTAATTTTTGTATATGGTATAAGGAAGTGGTTCAGTTTCAATTTTCTACATATAGTTGGGCAGTTCTCCCAGCACTATTTATTGAACAGGTAGTCCTTTCCCCATTGCTTATTTTTGTCAGGTATGTTGAAGATCGGATTGTTGCCAGTGGGTGATCTTATTTCTGGGTTCTCCATTCTGTTCCGCTGCTCTATGTGTCTAACAAAGGTCTACTATCCAGCACCTATAAGCAATTTAAACCAATTTACAGCAACAACAAAACTCCCTTAAAGAGAGGGCAAAGGACACAAACAAGTACTTCTCAGAAAAAGATATACATGCAGCAAACAATCATATGAAAAAATGCTCAACATCATATGAAAAAAAGATCATTAAAGAAATGTAAATCAAAACCACAATGAGATACTATCTCACAACAGAATGGCTGTTATTAAAAGGTAAAAAATAACAGATGCTGTTTAGGTTGTAGAGAAAAAGGAATTGTTTTACACTGTTGGTGGGCATGTAAATTAGTCCAATCATTGTGGAAGAGAGTATGGTGATTCCTCAAAGACTTAAAGACGGAACTATCATTTAACCCAGCAAGCCCATTACTGAGCAAATAACCAAAGGAATATAAATTGTTCTGTTGCAAGGACTCATGCACACATATGTTTATTGTAGCATTATTCACAATAAAAAATACATAAATCAACTCAAATACCCATCAATGATAGACTGAATAAAGAAAACATGGTGCCATGTAATATTATGCAGCCATAAAAAAATTATGAGATAATGTCCTTTACAGGGACATTGATGGAGCTGGAGGCAATTATCCTTAGCAAACTGATGCAGAAACAGAATACCAAATACCGCAGGTTCTTACTTATAAGTGTGAGCCAAATGATGGGAACCCATGGACACGCAGAGGGGACACACTGGGGCCTATCAGAGGGCAGAGGGTGGGAGAAAGGAGAGAAGCAGAAAAAATTACTAATGGACACTAGGTGTGATACCTGGGTGATGAAGTAATCTTTACAAGCAATTCCCATGACACACATTTACCTATGTAAAAATCTTGCACATCCTGCATGTGTACCCCTGAACTTAAAAGTTAACAAATTTACAGAACATGGGAGATATCTGTATTTTGAACTTTGCGTAGAACTGATGTTTCTTTATAATTAAATTTAGATTATAATTTACTTTTGAGGGGGCCAATATCACAGCAGTGATGCTCTGTTTTTCTGTGTAAATCAGCATGTGATAAAGATTTATTCCAGGAGTTTATGTTAAATTTACTCACTTGGCCAAAGAGCTTTCTATTATAGAGTTAATTATTTTTCTCTTCTTATATTAAGTATCTTAGAAAGAGTTACCAGATAATGTGCATAAACTATCACATTTAATCGGGAAGCATCCCTTCTTTCTTAAATTTTCTTTGCATATATCTGTCTTTGGAAATGAAGGCTCTCATCTTTCTTTACAGGTCAGAAAACCTGGGACAAACCCAGGCTCTTCCACTTATTGGATGTTTGATAAACTATTCTTCTTGAGTCCAAAATACTGATATTACTAGTGAGTGTGTTAGAAATTTAGAAACTCGGAATTTATTCCAGATCTCCTGAAAAAAATCTGCAGGACAAGATCTCTAGTTTACTGTTTATTCTTCTAGCATTCTCAGAATAAGGTCCCAAGCGGGACCATACTGAGCCTGAAATGTTGGATCAGTTCACTCATCATGGGCAATGAAAGCAATACTGACAAATCCCACTCTGTCATTAGAGATGAACTACAACACATAAGACAAATAAGATATTTTTGTCTCTTTCATCTTGCCATGCCTTCCAAAGTGAAGCCCACAAGATGCTATGCAACCATTTAGTTTGGGTTCAGAAGAGTTTGGCACCTTTCTACACAGTAGTAAATTAATATTTGAGGAAATAAACAATCTGTATGCTCAAACTAGAATTAATATTCCCACAGTTCTTTGAAGCCTTGACATTAATAACAGAAACAAACAAGGGAAGATAACAGTGTTTGCAAACAATAAAATATAATTTAATTTAAAAATTAACCAAAGAAATTTAAGCTGTTTCAAGTGAATATGCAATTAAAATAAATAGATAAAGATAAGTGAGCAAAAGCAACAAAACTAATGTCTCTTGCATAATGGTTTATTATAAAATATAGTAAATACATACACATATGCTCATGAAAATACATACATGAATATTCACACATACATACAACATTTTCACCTAGACCTGGCACAGTCCTGCACATGGCCCTAGCGAGAAGAGGAGAACTGAGTAAAATGGAGGATGAAAAAGTTTAGAATTAGACAGGACCTAGGATTAGGGAAAGGCCCAAAGGATAAGAGCTTGATGGTTTATTAGTTAGAAGGCTAATACCACAAGTAGCTCTCAGGGTAACTGACTTTAGAGACATGAGTAAGGTCCAATTTAGGGAAAGGCTAGACTGATAAACCATGACAACTTTAAGCTGGATTTTGACCGAGGCAGATTATAGCAGAGATGATTATCATAGGGTGTCAATATCCTAGACATCAGATGAAGTAAGGATTAGGGAATTATCACTAAGAGGAAACCAGAAATAGTAAGATGGCATCTCACGTTTAGAATAAAATAAGAAGCAGAGAGGTTAGAAACAGGGACTGAGACTCAAAGTGTAAAACAGATTACCAGTCAGCTGAAGTGAGGTGTGAAGTCCAGCCTATATTTCTAGGAATAGGCATTAGCGCAGAATTAGACTGTAGCACAAAATTAAGTTAACGGTATTGCAAATATCAAGGGGTAAATTTGAGTTCCTTATCTCACTCCTGAGTGGCTAGAGCATTTGTCATTAGGATGAAAGAGAGCTAAGCCTATAAATGAAAGTCCGGTGGTTCAGCTGAGGATAAAGAAGTCTGCAGAAGTTGGGAATCAGATTGAGTTTAATGGGTAGATTGTGTTAGGATGATCAGAGACTAAAGTAAAAGGATATGATTACTTTATTCTTTTACCTTCATAGATAGATAGATAACGAGATATATAACTATGGATATAAGTGTACAGATATATTATTTTTATATCTTAAGCAACTTGATTGAATGTAAATAATTTAGCACAACCTCTTAAATATTAACTACTATTTTATTATAACTAATATTATAAATATTTCTAATACTAATTTCTATGAGTCATGTTGAAACCTGTCCAATTGTCCCATAGAACTGATGTTTATGGTTTCTTTTGAATAAACATAGAAATTTATTCTCCCAGTCTTGAAACTTGAGAAAGTTACGTTTGTCTTACGTGAGTTTCTGTCTCAGGAAACCAGCCATCAAACCTCCCATATAGCATCAGTGAATTGAAACTTACCAGATCAACACATCTGGACAATGAGATGATTGATCCCTCACCTGTCATTATTGACTAACCAGCCATCTGCTTCCTATTGGTGAACTGTGCTTTATTACATCTTCCTAATTCCTGTTTTCCCATACATGGATATATTTCTTTCCTGTTACATAAATCACTAATTTTATTTAACCAGGGAGATGGATTGGAGACTCATCTCCCATCTCCCAGGCTGCAACACCCAATTAAAGCCTTCTTCCCTGGCAATACTCATTGTCTCAGTGATTGGCTTTTTGTTTAGTGACCAGCAGGACCAAGGGCAAATCCCTGGCATTTCAATAACAATGTTTTTTTTGCGGCATCATCCTTGATAGCAGAGTTCTATTAAATTTGGGCACACAAAACAATTAAAGTTTCAGTCAAGGTCACTAAGTAGCAAGCAGTTCTTTGAACAAGGATGTGCAAGAGCACATTTTGCAGACAAAAAAAAATGCTCTATGACACTAGCCTAAAGTTATATTCTGAATAGATGTGAATTTATTTCTGTAGAAAATAATCAAATTTCAATAAAAATTTATCACATACTTATTTGTATCTTTATTTTTGTGTCCACAAATACATGTTTGTTAAATATCTCCAGATATTTAATTTAATTCTCCAGTTGGGTGGAATGTGTGATTTAGTAATGGCAATTGAATAGCCAAGGAATGGCTTGAAGTTAAGTATGCTTATTACAAACCTATATAAATTTCCAGAATATATCACATTGTGTTTTCCCATGTTTCCTCTGAGTGAAAGAATGCCACAGACACAGAGCAGGTCAGAGCCAAAGGATCAAAGAGGCTCAAATCCTAAATTGTCCCTGGGAGAAAAGATGCCCAGGAGAGCTGTCTTATCCCAATAATCAGATCTGTGTTTGACTATTACTTCAGCAAAACATAACCCTTTGTCTTGTGAAGCCATTGAACTTTTGGTTTGCCTAACCAAACCTCACTTTTAAAAGCCTTAAATTTCATATCATCTAAAGTGAGGAAGGTAAAGGATTTTAAATACTCTTAAAAACTTTAATGACTCTAGAGCACATAAAAGCAAGTGACATAGCACTTGAACAGTCTAGAATTACATGTATAAAAACTGAGCTTTGTGTAAAGAACACAGGTAAAACATCACATGAGGCATTGAATCCACAATTATTGCATTTGACTTCTCAGTGAATATATTGCTTATAAATTATGTCAATGAAACAGTTTTTTTGGTATTTGATGTGGCTTTAGAATAAAAGCCTTATTTAATACAAAAAGAAATAACCACTTATAACAAATAAACTCTAGCTATACATTCTAATTGACCAAGGAAAATATATTATAAAGTTACAAATTTAAGAAAAACATCACAATATGCAAAAAACGTTAACACAATTTCAATTGAAAACAAAAATGACAGGCAGAAAAAAAATTACAAAACATGAAAGACAAAATCAATATCAACAGAGACTTTCTATAATGAAGAGATACAAATAATTAATGGAAAAGTCTTAAAATAATTTTTACACTACACAACAAATAAAAGGCAACATATCCCAAATAGATGAAAACATACAATTTCAAAAGTAGTCCAATAATCACGTAGGAAATGGCATAATTTTCACCCATTGGCAATGACAAGAGGCAGCCTAATACCTGGGCAGATAGGGGCAGGTACTTAGTAACGGCGTACCTCCAAGCCAAAGACACTTTAAAGGCTGAGAGTCAAGCTACAAGTTTAATCTTCATACCAGATTTAGAACTTGTCTTCCTATTGAGTGTTTTTTCCTCTGATTGATTCCCACCCTTCACCTCTTTTACACAGACCTACCCTTTCTTAATTGGGTTTCTACACTGTTATGCCAATCTTTGAGTGATGTCTTCACTGTAACCTTTTTTGCACACTCACAAACCAATTAGCAAGCACTCCCCAGCCTGTACCATTATAGACCCCAGACTCAGCCGGTAGATGGGGAGACAACCCGACTTCAGGGAAGAGACAACTTCAAGTGAGACGACCAGCCCTTCCAGTCTCCTCTCCAGCTCCCCTCTCCACTGAGAACCATTTTCATGGTTCAGTAAAATTCACCACCTTCACCATCCTTCAACCATTCATATGACCTCATTCTTCTTGGATGCCAGACAAGATCTCAGAACCCACACAGTGCAGGTACTGAGAAACACTGTCACACCAGCCCTTTGCTTTTGCCAGTGGAGGACAGTCACCCTATGAGACGAAGCAAGGACCAATTGAGCTGCTAACACACCACCATAGGCAGACAGTGAAACTACTAGAGCACTGTAAAACACCCCCTGGGGCTCTGGGGCCATGGGCACCCTCATTTCTGTGCTGCCTTGTTCCCCTCAGGGTGACACTCCTGGTCTGGCCGTGGGCCCTGCACAGAGCTGTGCCCAGAACAGCTGGCTGGATTCCACACTCACCTGCTCCCCACACTCACTTACTCACGTGCTCCCTCCACAAAGGGTTGAGTGCAGCAGGCCGAGTAGAGGCCCCTTGCCATGAATCCAGAGAAGGGGCCAAGAAAAATCCTGTATTACCATCATCTATTTACCTATTAACAAATTTGGTAAATTTTTCCTCTGCATTCTCAGTGCCAAGGTGGTATTTCAAAAGTACAAGAGTGACAGGACTAAATGATATATGGAGATGAATACTTATTGGCGAAGTGAAACCATCTCAAATGCTCATCTGTGGAGCAAAGTTGAGTAGATTATCATTCTCTTTTGTTATGTAATGCTGAGTAACTAAAAAACAACAATTAACTCTCAACAGAATGCTGAGGCATAGTCATAATTTATATTTATAAATAAAAACATATTCAGAGAAAAGTATATAATATTATCTTTTATTTTGTAAAACACAAAATCAAAAAACAGAGAGTGCCTGTGTGTGTGTGCGTGTGCGTGTGTGTGTGTGTGTGTGTGTGTAACTAACACATTGTTGGTAACTCAAGGCCTTTGGACACTACTAAAATATGTCAGTGAAACAAATGAGAACATTTTCTGAATTTGACAAGTTTACATTATAACAGAGAGAAATAGACAACAATGATTAAAAGTGAAATGTATAGTTTGTTAGAAAGCAGTGTGTGCCTTGGAAAGGAACTAAAGCAGCATAAAGGGGTTACAGAGTAGAGGGGAAGGAGGGTTTCTGTTTTGAATGAGGTGATGAAAATTGATTTTAGATAATCTCCTCCTATGGGGAGGGGGCCCTAGCAGATTTTAAGACATGAGAACTAAGCAATGCTGCCAAGCCTGATTAATAAATATATGAAAGCTTACAATTAGCACAACAGACCACTTAAAATTAAGACTGTGGACTCTACCCTAATAATGGTGACATAAGTGTATATTTAAAGGAACTGCTTGTTCTAAAGTCTTTAAAATAACTGAACCCTACTCGAAACAAAAAGAACAAGAATTTCAGCAAGCATAATAAAAATATGTTAATTAGCCTTTTGGAAATATGAATAAAATAAAAAGAAATGGTTGTAATATTGCAAAATTATAAAAGTACTATAAAAGAGTGAAAGTAAACATGCAATTTTATTCCAAAGGTTTTTTTTATAAAAAATGTTTCACTTTAGGAAATGACTGTCATGTATGTTACTTAGATAAAAGAATAATTATAATTATAGCATGTAAAGACAAGAAGTCAGTGGAAATAAATGGTAGTGACAGCACAGAAAAGTGAATAGGTTAAAATGTCACAAGTTTCAATCTAATTTAAAGTAACTGAGCTTATGAAGAAAATACTTAGTCTGACTCAAAATATCAGTTGTTATACTTCAAGGAAGGCTTGATCAGCGTTTTTGTTTAGTTTCCCAGTCTCTCTCTCAGCATTTCTCATCTTGTCAAGTAGAATTTGTTCTTAGCTTAAGTTTTCAAAAAGTTAAATAGCTAAAGTAGTTGCATAGTTTACATTAAACAAAACAAAACAAAATGAAACAAAAAAACCTCTGTTAGGGCACCAGTACCATGCTGTTTTGATTACACTAGCCTTGTAATATACTTTGAAATAAGGTAGTGTGATGCCTCCAGCTTGTTTTTTTTCTCGTTGTTGGTGGTGGTGTTTTTGTTTGTTTGTTTGTTTGTTTGTTTGTTTTTGCTTAGGATTGTCTTGCTATGCCAGCTCTTTTTTGGTTCCATATGAAGTTTAAGGTGTTTTTTAAATTCCAATTCTGTGAAGAAAGCCATTGATAGCTTGATGGGGATAGCATTGAATATGCAAATTACTTGGGACAGTATGGCCATTTTCATGATATTGATTCTTCCTAGCCATGAGCATGTGATGTTTTTCCATCTGTGTCTTCTCTTATTTCCTTCTGTAGGGGTTGGTTGTTCTCCTTGAAGAGGTCCTTCACATCCCTTGTTAGTTGTATTCCTAGGTATTTTATTCTCTTTGTACCAATTGTGATTGGGAGTTCACTCATGATTTGGCTCTCCGTTTGTCTGTTATTGGTGTGTAGGAATGCTTGGAATTTTTTCACATAGTTTTTGTATCCTGAGACTTTGCTGAAGTTGCTTATCAGCTTAAGGAGATTTTGGGCTGAGACAATGGGGTTTTCTAAATATACAGTCATGTCATCTGCAAACAGGGAACTTTTGATGTCCTCTCTTCCTATTCGAAGATGCTTTATTTCTTTCTCTTGCCTGATGGCCCTAGTCAGAACTTCCAAAACAGCAATATAGACCAATGGAAAAGAACAGAGGCCTCAGAAAGAATGCTACACAACCACAACCATCTGATGTTTGACAAATCTGACAAAAACAAGCAATGGGAAAATGATTCCCTATTTTACAAATGGTGTTGAGAAAACTGATAACCATATGCAGAAAGTTGAAAATGGATCCCTTCCTTACACCTTTATAAAATTAACTCTAGACGGACTAAAGATTTAAACATGAGGCCTAACACCATAAAAACTACATTCAGGACATAGGCATAGGCAAGGACTTCATGGCTAAAACACCAAAAGCAATGGCAACAAAAGCCAAAATAGACAAATGGGATCTAATTAAACTTAAGAGCTTCTGCACAGCAAAAGAAACTACCAATAGAATGAACCAGCAACCAAGAGAATGGGAAAAAAAGTTTGCAATCTACCAATCTGACAAAAGGCAACTATCCAGAAACTACACAGAACTTAAAAAAATTTACAAGAAAAAACAACTAACCCCCTCAAAAAGTAGGCAAAGAATATGAACAGACACTTTTCAAAAGAAGACATTTATGCAGCCAACAAACATGAAAAAAAGTTCATCATCACTGATAATTAGAGAAATGCAAATAAAAACCACACTGAGCTATCACCTCACACCTGTTAATGACGATCATTAAAAAATCAGGAGACAACAGATGCTGGGAAGGATGTGGAGAAATAAGAACGCTTTTACACTCTTGGTGGGAATGTAAATTAATTCAACCAATATGGAAGACAGTGTGGTGATTCCTCAAGGATCTGGAAACATAAATACCATTTGACCCAGCAATCCCATTACTGGGTATATACCCAAATTATTATAAATCATTCTATTATAAAAACACATGCACACGTATGTTTATTGCGGCACTGTTCACAGTAGCAAAGACTTGGAACCAACCCAAATGCCCATCAATGATAGACTGGATAAAAAAAAAATGTGGCCCATATACATCATGGAATACTATGCAGCCATAAAAAGGGATGAGTTCATGTTTTTTGTAGGGGCATGGATGAAATTGGAAACCATCATTCTCAGCAAACTGACACAAGAACAGAAAACCAAACACTGCATGTTCTCACCCATAAGTGTGTGTTGAACAATGAGAACACACAGACATAGGGAGGGGAACATCACACACCGGGGTCTGGGGAGTGGAGAGCTAGGGGAGGAAGAGCAGGGAGTGGGGGATTGTGGAGAGATAGCATTAGGAGAAATGCCTAATGTAGATGATGTGGCGATGGATGCGGCAAATCACCATGGCGTGTATATACCTATGTAACAAACCTGTATGATCTGCACATGTACCCCAGAACTTAAAGAATAATAATTTAAAAAAAAGAAACAAACACAAAAAAACCCTCAACAGTGCCCAGAAGAAGAAAGAGTTTTCCATTTCACTACTTGGCATGAGTCTGATTGAAGCAGCTGAGATTGTTTGTCCAATCTTAAACCAGTTATCCTAAGGTGCGTAAAATGTATAAATTGTCTTAAAGGTCACTGGTTCCATCCCTAGAACTGAGAGAAGAATCAATCAAATACACAAACCTCATGGCTACTACATAATGGGAGGTAGTGGAATAGATGCCAGAAAGTCATCCAACCATCCCCAATAAAATCACCTTTAGAAGCAATACGTAGTGCGTGTAATATTGTTTAAAACACAAACTGAACAGAAGAAACACTAGACACATCCTACCAGAGAGCAGAAGAAAATAATTGAAAGATAGGAGACTATTTGATATATAGAACAATATATGACAAAGAAACAATATACAAACAATAAACATTTTAAAAGAAGGAAACAGAATACACACCAAAAAAGATAATCAATAGCATAATGGAAGAAAACATTCTACACTATGGAGGGACATGGACTGGAAATTAAAACCAAACACAAGCATTATCATGTTTAATGGGAAAGAACTGAAAGTCTTTCCTCTAGGATCTGGAACCTGATGAATACGCCCACTTTCATTACTACTATTCCACGTAGTACTGCAAGTCTTAGCTAGAGCAATCAAACAAGAGAAAGAAAGAAAGGGCCTCCAAGCTAAAAAAGAAGATGTCAAATTATCTTTAATTGCTGATGATATAATCCTATTTTTGAAAAATCTAAAGACTCCATAAATAAACTATTACAACTGATAAATTTAGTAAAGTTCCAGGATAAAAAAAACCAACATGCAAATATCAGTAGCATTTCTATATGACAACAGTGAACAATCTGAAAAAGATATATAAAAGTAATCTCATTTAAAATAGCCACAAATGAAATTAAATACCTAGGAATTAGCTTAACTAAACAAGTGAAAGATCTGTACAATGAAAACAACAAAACAGTGAGGAAAGAAATTAAAGAGGACACACACACACGCACACACACACACACACACACAAATGGAGAGAGATTTCATGTTCGTTGATTGGAAAAATCCGTGTTGTTAAAATATGCATACTACCTAGAGTAACCACTCATTCAGTGCAACCCCCTCAAAACACAAATGATATACTGCATAAGTTTTAAATTCTGAGATGTATATGGAATCATTAATGACTCAGAATAGCCAAAGTTATCCTGAGTGAAAAGAACAAAACTGGAGGAATCACATTACCTAACTCGAAATTCTACTACAGAGGTATAATAACTAAAGCAGCATGGTACTGGCATAAAACAGACACATAGACCAACTGAAGCACAAAGGAGAACTGAGAAACAAATCCACACACCTGTGGTGAACTGATTTATAACAAAGGTGCCAAGAACATATATTAGGAAAAAGACATCCTCTTTAATAAATGGAAAACTGAATATCCATATGCAGAAGAATGAAACTTGATTTTTATCTCTTGCCTTATTCAAAAATCAAATATAAGTACATTAAAGATTTAAATCCAAGACCTCAAACTATGAAACTACTACAAAAAATTGGGGAAACTCTCCAGGCCAATTGGGGAAACATTGTCCTGGGCCACAATTTCTTGAGCAACACCCTGCAAGCACAGGCAATCGGAGCCAAATGGAATCACATCAAATTAAAAAGCTTCTGCCCTGAAAAGGAAACAATCGACAAACTGAAGAAACAACTAACGGAATTGGAGAAAATATTTGCAAACTACCCATCTGACAAGGGATTGATAAGAAGACATACAAATGTAAAACTAGTATATAAAAAGTATTCAACATCATTAATCATCAGAGAAATGCAAATCTAAATTACAGTCGGATATCAGCTCACTATCGCTTGAGGAAATCGAAACTGAAAAGGTTTTAAGCAACAAAAGTGATAGAGTTACCAAGCTCCCATTTTAACCTGAGTCCACCCAAAAACAAAATCAGCATGTCTTCAATGTACCATTTAAGAAAGCAAAATGAAAAGACAGCTGTCACAGGTTGGATAAAAAGTAGAACGCTAGTACAAAACAATTGTTATTGATGCAAGCTTACAATGACCACGGAAACTAAATACTTTTATTACACAGATAAGGAAATAGGAACACTGTTCTCCCCCTCTTACCACTGAGTGACTTTCCACTAACATGAGCCAAACTTGGGTTTTAACCAGCCCACGCTCAGCAAATGAACAGCACCCTAAAGTTAAAGAATCTCTCCTCTGTGTTCCTATAATAGAATCTCTCCTATGTGTTCCCTATGATAGATGCACCTAAGAGGCAGGTAAATATTCACAAGCTGCCCTACAACTAATAAAGGATATATTCAGTCTATTAAAACAAGTTAAAACATGACACTGGAAATATATTTTAGCAAAACTATTTCTAAACTATTTTAAATTGCCAAACCACTAGCTTCCTTTAATTTGGGGTTTCCCTTGTTAATGTACAACATTCTTAGTGGTAGAAAACCATCAGAGAAAGAACAAGAGAGTAAAAAATAAACAGAAATAAGGTTCTAATGTTAAAAAGCATGAAAAATATAGAAGAATGCAAGCAGAAATATGAATATGCTTTGGTAAAAAAGAAGATGAAACATCGTATTATTTCTGTACCCTAAATCCACCAGACACAAGACATTGGCTAGAGGAGAAAAATCCTAGCATAGGATGCAAAACAGAGTACGTGGGTTATGCTGTGCTACCAATTGTTAACGCTGACGTTGAAAGAGGTATTTTTTCTGAGTTACTAGATTGAAGTAAACATTCATTGTACAGAGACCATTAATTTCAGAAATCCAGCATCCAGTGTATGTGCTGGAGGTTGAATTGTATCCCCCTTGAAATTTGTATGTTGAAGTCCTAACTCTCGGTACTTCAGAATGTGACCTTATTTGAAAATAGTCATTGCAGATGCAATTAGTTAAGATGAAATCATGCTGTAGTAGGGTGGGTCTCTAGTCCCACACAACTGATGTCCTAAAAAAGGGAGACTTGGACAGAGGGACATGCACATGAGGAGAACACTATGTGAAGATGAAGGCAGAGTTCAGGGTGATACAGCAAAAGCCAAAATGCTAAAGCTTGCCAGCAAGCCACTGGAAGCTAAGCTGGAGAGAAGCATGGAAAAGATTCTCACAGCTCTCAGAAGGAACCAGCTCTTCAGACATTTTGATTTCAGATGTTTAGCCTCTAGAAATGTGAGATAATAAATTTCTGTTTTTTGGCCATATCGTTTGTTATATTTTGTTACAGCAGCCCTGGAATATTAATACAATATGTAATACAATATCTTCTGGGGAGAGACAGTTATACAAAATGATTAATATATGTAAATTGTGGACCATAATACAGGCATAACTAATATATTTATTCTCTGGGTGGGAAAAAGATAAAATTAAGAGAAAAACAAAGACATGAGCAGCCATGTGTGCTGGGGAGCATTCTCAGGAGCTGAGGCATTTCAAACCACTTTTAAAATCAGACTATTTTGGTTGGCACTATAACCTTAGTGAACAGCTTCATAATGCCTAAAGGACTACTTGAGATGATCAAAAACAAAACAAAACAAGCCCCAATTGACTATACAGCATCACAAAATTGAAATGAATATAATTTTAATTAAATATATAGCATAAGAAATTGGTTAATTATGGAGTTAAAATTATGAAGTTTATAGTTCTTAAAGAGAGATGGTATTTGAGTCCACATGAACTCTCAAGAGTATATGATGATTTGGGAGAAGTAAATATCAAACATAAATTAAATGCAACTCACTCATAGTTCAAATAGTAATTTCAAAAGAAAAATTATATAATATTCTGTCAAAATTTTACAGCATATACTGATATTTAAGATATAATTATATTTAAATATGTATATGCAAGATTTTACAATGAATCTTTAAAAGTTATATAGTTTGGATGTTTGTCCTCACCAAATATGTTGAAATGTGAACTCCAGTGTTGAAAGTCAGGTCTGGTGGGAGGTGTTTGGGTAATTGGGGCAGATCCCTCAGGAAGGGCTTGGTGCCATCCTTGTGGTAATGAGTGAATTCTCACACTGTTAGCTCACACAAGAGCTGGTTTTTAAAAAGAGACTGGCAGCTCTTTTTCTCTCTCTCTCTCAGTGTGACACATTCTTTACCTTCTGCCATGAGTAAAAGCTGCCTGAGGTTTCACCAGAATAGGTACAGATGCTAGCACCATACCTGTAGAGCCTGCAGAATTCTGAGCCAAAATAAACCTCTTTTCTTTATAAAGTATCCAGTCTCAGATATTCTTTTGAAGAAACCCAAAATGGACTAACACAAAATGTAATTACCTGTAACACAAGAGGCTCTTAAATTGTCACATGAGAGTATCAGCAAGGAAACTGTGTTACTCCACTGAAATATTTGCAGGAAACTAATTTAAATCACTTACAGTATACTAATGTTTCATAAAGCAAATAAATTACAGTAAGCCTTCTACATTCTCAGTTTCAGTTAACAAAAATTTAGTTTTCTAGAGTCTCTGTAATTAAAAATATGTCATGAAATACTGCATTTTTCATCTGGAGTTGGTTGAATCCTTGGAGGCAGAATCTCCAGATAAGAAGGGCCAACTAAGGGATTTGGGCATTCACAAATTTGAGAATCTTCAGTGGTCCTGGAACAAATCCTCACATACATAGAGGGCTGACTGTATTGGAAAAACAGAAAGAATTTACTTTAATTCATATAACATGGTTTGGCTCTGTGTCCCCACCCAAATCTCACCTTGAATGTAATAATCCCCATATGTCATGGGAGGGACCCAGTAGGAGATAATTGACTCATGGAAGCAGGTTTTTCCCATGCTATTCTCCTGATAGTGAATAAGTCTCATGAGATTTAACGGTTTTATAAAGGGGAGTTCCCCTGCACATGTCCTCTTGCCTGCCATGTAAGACATGCCTTTGCTCTTCCTTCACCTTCCACTATATTTGTGAGACCTCTCCAGCCATATGAAACTGGGAGTCTGTTAAACCTCTTTCTTTTATAAATTACCCAGCCCAGGATGTCTTTATTAGCAGCATAAGAACAGACTAATACATCATATAAGTGTTTTTATATTTTCAAGTAATAAATGAAAAAAATAGACAATTGTTATAAACTTTAAATGAAAATAATTACATGGAATATGTTTTTTAGTATTTAAAAAAGACAACCCCTTAACATCTTTATGGATTTGGATCAATATGACAAGTAACTTAATGAGAAATTCTAGAGTAATGAGAATTCCTAGTTATTTTAATAAATAATTCAGACTTTCCAAAGCTAATAGAAAAGCCAAAAGACATTGTAAACTATTTCATTTGACTGAACTTCACATTCTTTGAATGTTTCTTGTTACTAATATTTTCATTAAATCAAATATTTTGATTTGAAGAATGTTGCTTTTGTGTCTTTTTTTCTGAAGTGTTTTCTTTGATTAAAACAATGCTGAATATGAATGTTTTTATTTTCTTGGTTTGTTGTTGGTATTTGCATTGGCTCTCAACCTGCGCTGCATCCTTCCTTTGGAGAAGTTAGAAAAGTAATACTGTTTCTGAGGGTTCTCTGAAGCTTGAGCACTAGAAGTGAATTAATAATTAATAAGTTACCTTATCAATCAGAGGATTTCAGAGGATTGGAAAGCAGATATGATGCACATTCTCTTTGCAACTTTTTAGCATTACTGCTGATTAGGAAGATCCAGGAAGTAACAGGGTCCTTTAGAACCATAGGTGTCAAGAAAAACATGCCATTGACCTGAGTCCCCTACTTGTAGAATGAAGGTTTGGGATTCCATTTTGTCAGGTTCCTAGTGTTAAATCCAGCATTACTTCAATGGTGACCACAAAGAAATAGTGCTCAGTTTTAGAATTTGCACCAATAATTTCAGTCACTTTAGTACCTAAGTTACACCTAGTTGTAGTGAAAGCTTGTAACATTATGCTGCCTCATCATCCATTTTAAATGAAAGTTTATTTAAACTTGTTGTAACAGAGACAGGATGAGGTCACCGTAGACAAAGTTTTCAGTTCTACACTACACTCAAATCACTTGAGCAGGTGGCCGGAAATAGGAATTTAGAGACATCTTTGCTGACTGGTGGACTGGGCTTCCTGATTTCCCACCACTTCTTTTTAATGGACTATTCGGATCCTGCCTTCAAACATAAGGTCCACACCCCATTCCCCAATCTAGATTGCTAGCTGCCCCACACTCTCTCTCCTTTTGCCTGTGCTCCCTGACCTTTGTGTGTGTGGTTTTTAGACATGAATATACCCCCTAAGGTCCATAAATACTAAAAACTCTTAATCTCATATTGTGGCTGACTCCTCGGAGCTGTGGCACAGTTTGATCTCTGATGATGACGCTGCCCTAGGGACCAAAGTACATAAACCACTTGCTGGTGCTCTTTCGTCTAGGCCTTGGGTGGCAGCTGGGGACAGTGTGTGCCAGCTAAGCTGTTGGAGAGACTCAGAGAGTTAGGATATCTAACATTTTATATTATCTAAATGTATCTGACTGATACATTAGATTAAATTTAAATACAGCTATATTTATTATTAAAGGATTGAAATATATATTCTCCATATTCTATTAAAGATATTTCTGAGTGAGATTAAAAAGCGATATGAATTAAAGGTGTTGGTGAACCATTGTATCTATGATGTGGAAATTATGAGTAAGACTTTGAAGATGATGAGTCAAAAGCAATGATAGCAAATAAAAAATGGAAATACTTATATGGACTTTTAATCCATATTTTTTAAAAGACCACTTTTGTATCAGCGCAATTCGCTTTTCAGAAAATAATCAGAAGACTTTACTGGAAAGGTCATGTTTAGTCTTCCTGTGGGGGAAAGTGAAGAAGAGTGGCAAGAAGAGGAACAACAGTCCACATTCCCCATGTTTTTTTTTTTTTTTCTTTTAAAGAAAAACAATTAAGAAGGACCTCATTTGGCATCAGTTGTGATTCAATTCCAGGTCTAATTAAAACAATATAATCCTCTCTTAACGTTTACAACTCAGTACAATATCTGATGTTCAAAAATGATGACTCAGATATTTCAGTGAGATGTATTAAACCAGAAAATTTAGCTGCTGGTAGCTGACTATAAAGATCACCTTATCCAAGATATTTATTTAAGAATGGAAGCATAGATAGCAAAGATTCTTGCTTCAATGTCAAAAATCTTTTTATACTTCAAAAGCAAACTAGAATCTGATTTCATTACATTTGTTCTAAAATTCATATTGTCTCTCATAGTCAGTGGGCTCTGTTTAATTATCCTGAAAAATCTGTTAGTTGGATGGGCCTTGGCAACTAGGTGCATAGGAAACTGTTTAACAGCACAATCACTTTTCTAGAATCCGGAGTGCAATTCAGTAAATATGAGTCTATGAAAGGAGAGCTAATACATAGACAACTTGGAACAAGGACAAATTCTGTCTGCTCTGTGCCACATAAACCTTTCTATGAGCCAGCTTGGGCTCTCTTTGTTACAAAAGCTGCCTTACTGTTTCCCAGGGCATATTTTTGGGTCTTTCTTACCTAAAACTCAGTACCTGAACTCCCTAGGGGAAAGAGAAAATGGTACACCTCCCTGTCAAGTCTCAGTTCCTCCCTAGTGTTAGTTTTCTCCCCAGGACAGTATGCTTTCCAAGACAAATGAACTTGAGAATTCTAACACACTTTATGGAAAATCATGTTCTCTACATACAGAGGTTGGATATGCCTTAGGCTTCGTGAGTATAATCTATCTGAACATATGAATTCTATGTCACTGCATTTGTCCATATCTGACTTATTCCATATAAAAATAACAGCACGCATGAATCTCGGATTGTAGATTGTGGACTAGATTTCAGAAATCCCAGTTGGTTCTTCTTTCTGATCTCTCAGACAGCACGAATCCACATATAACACAGCATCTCTGGTCATAATATCCTTTGATCAAATGCTTGAACCAGACCACACACAAAATACATTTGCCAAGAAACAATAAATATAATTAGAAAAAGTGCAGTCTAAATCCATATTTACAAAAGAAACATTTCTAAGTGGGATCTTGATATACAGACAATAAATGAAGAGTCTTATATCATTTGGTAGCATAGTTTAGTTTATTGGAGCCATGGTGTCTGGAGAGTCAGCATCTCAGAATGGGAACTTTGCTTGAACATTGCAAAATTGAAAGCCCATTAAAGTGATTATCTGCACACTATAAACTTGCCTGCTGTGAAGCTAAATTCAAGCTTCAACCTCAAAAATCACAAACCCAGTTTATAAGTTCGGAATGGTAAGGCTTTCTGTTTTTTTTTATTACAAGATTTAAAAAACCCTTGATGTTCACAATCGGCTGTTGCATATTCATACCTTGAACTTTTGAAGAAGGAGAGACTTTGCAAAAGAACATCAGGCCAAATGGAAAAGAAGCAGACACAAGCCTGAGAAAGAAAAAAAATATTAAGCGTTGAAAAATTGGTAATGGTGAAGCTCTCCCAATTTTGTGAATGATAGTTCCACTTTCATATAGACCTTATAGTTTGCGTTATTGGCAAATTCCACTCATTCTTATCTTCTTACTTAGTGACTATGTTCTGCATGACTCTGCCAAGGTTGCCATAGCAAAGTACCAAAGACTGGGGTACATAAACAACAGAAGTTTATTTTCTCAAGTTCCGGTGGCTAGAAGTCTGAGCTCAAGGTGTTAGCAGGGTTACTCCCTTCTGGAGTTTCTCTCCTTGGCTTGTAAATGGCCTTCTCTCTGTGCTTTCACAGTCTTCCTTTCTAATATGTGTCTCTGTCCTAATTTTCTCTTCTCATAAAAACATCAGTCATATGGAATAGGGTCCACCTTAATGACCTCATTGTTAATATAACTTTGCCTCTTTGAAGACTTTATCTCCAGAGACAGTCACATTCTGAAGTACTGAAGGTTAGGACTACAACACATAAATGTTGTGAAATACAGTAAAATCCCTAACATGTTACGTATCCTAGCTTTACCATTACCTCTGTGAAATCCCTGGGAATTTTTATCCTTTCTTAGGGCAAATATATTGAAATTAAAAATAATGCTTGCATTAAAATTAGTATTTTGGTGTTTCTTCCCCTGGTTTTGGCATTATAAAAAATTAAAACTCTTTTTAATGTTATATAAAGCTCATTGTATCCCATAATTTTCTTATCAAAAATGAATTATGAGATTATTAAATGTATGAAATATTGCTCAGGAAAGTAGAGTATAATGAATGTATACAAGCCACTGCATAATTATCCCTTATTTTGACCATTCAGAATATACACAGTATTTTCTGCCTTTACAAATAATAACATAATGAAGACACCTATAAAGAAATATTTGTGGGTACATTTCTTTAGCCCATAGAATAAATTCACAGTAAGGCAAATTACTGTTTCTAAGTATATGAATATTTCAAAGGAATTTAAGCCTGCCAAATCACTGTTCAGAAGGAAGTTATTAGTTACAGATCACACTACAATAAATTATCAGTAACAAAAAGTAAATTGCATAACATTTTTCATTATAATATGCAAATTTAGTGCTTATTGTCATTCAAACTGACTTTAAGTTGATCAAAGAATTTGACATTATATTCATTTTTTTATATCTTTGAAATTTTGTCAGTTTTTCTATTGACATAGTTGTGTATTTCCAATTATTCTGAACAAATTTATCATAAAGATCAACTTGAAATCGATTATGATGGCTTATCCACACTACCATTTCAGTAATGAAAATTTGCTGATTTGAGTTACCCATATTTCATCTTCCAGTAAAGCACATCATTGAAGGTTTGAAACAAGTTTCATAATAGAAAATTTAAAATTCTAGTTTCTAAAATTTTCTAAACGTACAATGTATTTATTTATTTTTGTATTTGTGTACATAAAAAGAACGCAAAGTTTGAGAGTTTAGTCAAGTCATTGTCTCCCAGCTTTGCTTTATATGTTTTAGCAGAAAAAGAAATATCCTTTGGTGATTTAATTTATTGTTTTATGTCAGGAGACTCCTTAGGAATACAAAGAAATGAAGTTGCTTTTTTGGCATTCTGTTAATTGATTGTAGGACGATGATACAACTGGCACAGAAAGTCTTTTATGAGATCATCATCATTGTATAACATCAGGACAATGGATACAGCATATTAAGACTAGCTAAAAGAACTATGAACATAATATATACTGAAGAAAAAAAAATAAACGTTGTGTTTCATGAACAGGTGGCTTTAAGAAGTATCTAAAAGTGTTGGTGAACCCAAGGCAGTTATGGAAAGAGGTGATGGGTTTTAATGTTGGAAGAGCTGTCATTTAGAATGGAGAAGTTTATGCTAAATGACGGCATAACTGCTGACAATATTACTACCAGCAATCAGTTAACTGGAAAGGAAGGTAGAAATTGGTTCCTTATATGAGGATCCTCCTAAAATTAGAGCTTTCAAAATAACAGTTTAAAGAATTCTCCATGATTTATTGAAATACATTTCAGTGGGGGAATTCAAATTGTAGCTATAACATAGTCCTTCAGAAATGTAGTACATATTAGTGTATATACTAACAGTCCATAGCATTAGCTAAAATCAGGACATGTAGTTATTAATATATCCTGCAGTTCATTGATTCTCAGTTTATACTCATAATATAATTATATTTATCCTGGTTTTATGGAAAAAACACAAATAAGTTATTTATTACGCATATTAAAATATAAAATTTGTGCCAAAGGAAAATTTATAATGTTATTATGTGCATATCACTTTTTGTAATTACTAAAATCTTAAGGACATGTTCTGACAACTTTTAATTAAATCTGAGGATATTGATTTAACTGAAGATAAGGTAATTATGTTAACTTCAAAGGAAGGATATAAAACTGGCTTTTGTAAAATAAATGTTTGAAGCATGTTTTTAATAGTGATATATTATTAAATCACATACACAGAGCTGAGATTGTGCCACTGCACTCCAGCCTGGGCGACAAAGCCAGACTCCATCTCAAAAAAATAAATAAAATAAAATCACATACATTAATAACAAGGTAAAAAGGATAATATTGAATTTGTGACTCCAAAATAAAGTAATTATTGCAAAAATAATGTGCTGTAAATATTAAATTATTTCATTTGTTCTCTCCTAGCCCATGATCCCTTAAGCCTTTCACATGCAAATCTGAGCCATGAGTCTAAATATTTCATTTTTGAAGTGAGAAAATAACAGACCCTTTTGGCAAACATACTACTGAAAACAAAACCCTCAAGCTCAAAATATACATATATGGAAGATAGAAGACTTTTTGTAAACTTCTTATAAATCTCACGAATCAAACTTGGAAGTTACAGGTCATGTCTTTATAGGTACATTTCTTAGTGTGAATAAGGTGCAGCTTCTACAATGACATTAAAAAAGCCTGGGCATGGTGGCTCATGCCTGTAATCCCAGCACTTTGGGAGGCCGAGGTGAATAGATCATTTGAGGTCAGGAGTTTGAAACCAGCCTAGCCAACATAGTAAAACCCTATCTCTACTAAAAATACAAAAATTATTCATGCATGGTGAAAGGCACTTGTAGTTCCAGCTATTCAGGAGACTGAGGCATGAGAAGTGCTTGAACTCAGGAAGCAGAGGTTGCAGTAAGACAGGATGGTACCACTGCACTCCAGCCTGAGTGATAGAGCAAGACTGTCTCAAAAATATTAAAAAATAATAGTAAAATACAAATAATTTTGCAGAATGAATTTTCTATTGATAGAAAATTATAGAGTTCACAATTATATTGTAAGAAAAATCTAACAAGTCATTTTAATCTTTTGATTAATATTAGGAGATATGTTTTTTAAACATTACCGTTACAATTTATAGTAAAGATCTTATTCAGTTAAGTAAATGTTCAAAACAACCAGGTAAGATTGATTGGTTTATTGTAGTACTACTATTTAAATTTTATTTTTTAAATTAAATGTTCCTTACTTACTGTGGCAGAGGGAGACAATAATTTGGTAACGATAAAAGGCCAAAAACTTAACTGGAGCATGGGGGCATTACTACTCAATTATTCCTTTAATATCAATTGCAAAGTTTTTCTAAGCCAACCATCCTTTTAAACTGCATCATAATATCCTCTTCACTTAAAATTTCATAAAAACACTATAATCATGGAAATTTGTAGCTAAGCAGAAACCATTCAGATAAGAAATAAAATTATTGGAGGAGAAAATAACTTGCACAAATAAAGAGAAAAAAGGAAAATTTGTGTGCTCTCAAGAAATTAGTTTCATTAGTTCAGGATTTAACACAAACTGCAAGAGTCAAGGTAGAAAATGAGTTATGTTGAAGGAAATGATAGAAATAGAATCATAATTTAGGGTAGTAACACTGTAAATCATAAAATCGTAATTTAGGGTAGTAAAAATGTAAATTGAATTCAGTTTTTAAAAACTGAATTTTTTTCTGCATCATGAACTGTTTTTACTCCTCTTTCTTCTTTATCTCTTTCTTCTGCCTGTCTTCTTCTTTCTCCTGCTTTTTATGATAAGAAAAAGATAAATGTTTTAGATTTTGCTTAGTACTAGCATTATTTAATACTCAAATATTTTATATACTTTACCAATGTATTGACTTGTACCTGTCTTTGGAGAAAGGCTTTTAAATGACAATTTCAGTTGAGTTAATAGGTATAGAGATATTCAGATATTTTATTTTTTATGTCAGTTATACTATGTTGCATTTTTCAAAAAAAATGTCTGTATCAAAATCTTTAAGAGTTTTTCATAAATATTTACATATTGTAATAACTTTTATTATTCCTGACAATAATTTTCTAAGTGCTTTTTTTCTTAATCAGTCTTGCTGGGGTTATCTATTTATTAATCTAAAAATTTGTATCTATTTTCAATTTCCTTAATTTTTCATATCTTTAAAATTTTCTTCCTTCTATTTACTCTGTATATAAGTTGCTTATCTTTTTCTAGTTGCTTAAGGTGGAAAATTACATGGCTGATGTTAACCTTTCTTATTTTCTTAAAATATTTACAGCTATAAATTTTCCTTTAAGCACAATGTTATCTGCATTTAACAAATGTTGATAAGCATTGTTATCATTATATTTAGATGGTTTTCTTGTGATTTTTTATTCTATTATTTTTCCAAACATTTGAACTATTCTGTCTAGTTTAATGTTATAATATCAAATTTAATTTTATGGTTGTGAATATTCTTATATTACTTCATTTTTTGACATTTCTTGAGATTTATTTTGGGCCAGCTTATATTCTTGTCTTGGTGAATGTTTAATATCTAACTGAAAAGAATGCATTTTTTGAATTTCATAACTGTGACATATTCTTCAGTGCTCTAAAAATGTCAACTAGGAAAAGGTCATTGATAGTGCCTTTTAGATCCTGTGTGTTTTTGTTGGTCTTCCGTCCAACTATTCTATCAATCAATAATAATTCAATATTAAAACCTATGATTGTTAAATTTTTCCTTTGCTTTTTCTGTTTTCGTTTTATGTACTGTCATACATCATTTAACCTCAGAAACACAGTATGAGCAATGTGTTGTTAGGTGATTTTGTCATTGTGTGAGTATCACAGAGTGCACTTATGCAAGTCTATAGCCTACTACACACTTGGCCATGGGGTATACCTTTTGTTCCTTGGCTAGAAACCTCAGAAGCCTTCTGGGCTGAATATTGTAGGCAACTATAACACAATGTTAAATATTTGTGCATCTAAACATAAGTAAACAGAGAAAGGGTAGAGTAAAAGTAAAGTTTAAAAGATAAAAACTTGTACAGTTGTATAGGGCTCTTACCTTGAATGAGCTTGCACAACTGGAATTTGCTCTGGGTGAGTCAGCGAAGAACAAGTGAGTGAATGTGAAGGCCGAGCACATAACTGCACTCTACTGTAGACTAGATAAACATTGCACACTTAATCTAGACTACACTTTTAATAAATATTTTTCTTTCTTCAATGATAAATTCATTTTATTTACAGCAACATTTTTACCTCAAAAGTAGGTACATTTACATCAGCATCACCACAAACACATGAGTAATACATCACATTGCATTACAATGGCTATGAAATTTTTAGCTCTATTATAATGCTTGGAACCACCATTATACATGCCAAACAGAAGCAACATTTTGCAGCACATGGCTGTATTTTGAAGATGTGTTAATTAAGTATGCAAACATTTATGATTGTTATGTTTTAATGAAATGCTGTACTTCATTTCAGGTAATGTTTATTGTCTTGGAGCATACTTTGATATTACAGTATTCATACAACAATGTACATTTTTACATTTTACATAGTATATCCTTTTTTCCATCTTTTACATTTTAGTCTGTGTTCTATATAAATAGACACATATCTTTAAAAAGAATATTTGCTGCAAATATCCTGAACCTAAAACAAAGCTTAAAAAAAGAGGTATTTGGGTCTTGCTTTTTCTAGTCTATTCATTTCTGTATGTTAAATATGTATGTCTTTTAAAGTGGATGTTTGGATCTTGATTATTTTATTAAATCTGACGATATAACTACAGCAAATGTAATAATTGGTATAGTTGGGGTTACATTTGTAATTTTGCTAATTTTCATTAGTTAATTGTCTATAATTTTGTTTCAGTTTCTTCTGGTTTTGTTTTGCCCTTCTTCATTTTCTGTCTTCTACTGGGTTATGTTAATATTTCAGTGTTACATTTTACTTCTACCATTGACTTTTTGGCTGCCATTTTGTGAATTGTAGTGCTTACTATAGGGATTACAATAGGCATCTTTCACTTACTGTAAGCTACTTAGAGTTAATATGGCACCATTTAACTTAAAAGTGTGAGAAACTTGAAATGATATTATATGTGAGATGTATATATAATATTATATACATATTCTATGTATTGCTGTTACAGGGGGTAGTTAATCAGATGTGATCAGTGTAGGAGAGCCCCTTCCCCCTGCCCCAAACAAGAATGTCAGGGGACCATCAGATGAAGGTCAGGCAGTTGTTACACTGTTTCTCTAAAATAATAATTGGTTATAGACAGTGCCAGGGAAAGGCAGTCTCCCAATAAAGAGAAACACCTGAAACTGGTGATCAGTAGCCTCCCAGTAAGATCTCAGGAGTTGTCCTGAAACAACTCAAAAAAAAGAGGAATTTACCCAACTCATGCAGGTATTTAGTGGCACCAACCCATGGCTGGGCATAAAGCTTTAAAACATCCTATTTGAAATTCCTTATGGAATGAAGTTCCATCAAAGCCAATTTAAAAATAACTTTATCTGAAAAATGATTATTCTTGCTGTGCTTCAAGCAAATAATCTGGTCAAGTATAAGACTAAAGCTTATTTTGCAAACAAATCCGTACTATTATGATTTCTTTTGCATAAAAATGAGAACTAGAGAGAGAAAAATTATGTTTTAAGAACTATGGTACACTTGCTTTTAAATCCTAGCTTCATCAGTTGTTTTTGAGTTTTTATCTGCAATTTAGACCCTACTTATTCCCATGAACCAACTAGTGATCTCTGGCTGTAGCTCAGAAGTAACAAAATGGATGAGTAATAAAAAAATTCTTGATCAGTTTTGCAATTCTTGGCACATATTGGAATTGGCTAGTACCCCCATGCACCCAATTCTTAGAAGGTATGACTATAGCCACCAGCTACCTGGGTGTGTCAGCTGTCATCACCCCCTTATTTCATTTTAACATTCTGCTAAATGTAATGACCTGATTTGTCTCCTCTTGTCTTCAAGCCTTCAAGCTCCAGATGATCCTTAGTGAGGGATACCATCTTCTTAATATTTAAGAGTCACCCTCCTACAGGGGACTTCTAGACTATCGGTGGGACATGCCTATCGGTGGGACATGACAGAGGTGAAATCCTTCCCATGTCTCCCTTGGACCTGGTTGGATACCACTTTCACCAACTCACAGAGCAAACACTTCCCTGAAAACTAGCAAGGGGCCAAGACCCACAGAACCATCATTGTCGCTCTGTGAGAAGGAAGCAGTTACAGAACAATGACCATCCACTTTTCTCCAAAGAGCTGTGTAGTCTTGGACTCTTGATGGGGGAAATGCTACAGTAGGGGGCTAGTCACAGATGAGCAGGGTGGAAGAGCATCCCCCAACTCCAGGAATGTCAGACAACCATCAGAAGATGGTCAGGTAGTTATTTTAGTCTCTCTAAAATAACAAATGGTTACAGCCAGTGCCAGGGAAAGGCAGTTTCCCAGGAAACAAAAACACCTAAAACTGGCAATAAGCAGATTTCCAATAAGATCTTAGGAGTTGGGTGAGTGGGCTGGGGTATATGCCCTAAGAGGCAAAATGGCAGAGTTGAACTGGCATATGACCACAAAGGGACACTTGGCTGGTAAGGGAAGAACACCTCAAGTGAGCATGTGTACAAATCCAGTAAACATGTTGTTCATGATCCCCTCCCAAGTGTTGGCAGTTCACTACACATATGACAGCCCACCCCAAGAGAAGATTCAGGAGAGAAGGAATGCAAGATCCTGGAAGTATGCTGGGTGACCTTTACACCAGTTCCAGCGGCTTCTTCATTTTCATCTGAAACCTTTTCAGCCTGGCCTTTACTGTCCATATTTCTATCAACATTTTGGTCACTACTATTTAACAAGTCTCTGAGAAGTTCTAAACTTTCTCTCATCTTCCTGTTTCCTTCTGAGCCCTCCAGTGTCCTAACCGCTTCATGTCACCCAGTTTTAAAGCTGCTTCCACATCTTCAGGAATCTTTATAATGATGTCCCATTCTTCAGTAATAATTTTCTGTGTTAGTTTATTTGCATTGCTCTTAAGGAATACTTGAGACTGGGTAATTCATAAAGAAAAGAGGTTTAATTGGCTCATGATTCTTCAGTCTGTACATGAAACATAGTGCGAGCATCTGCTTCTGGTGAGCTTACAATCATGATGGAAGGCAAAAGGGAAGCAGGAGTATCACATGGCAAGAGGGTGAGCAAGAGGAAAAAGGTTCAGGTGCTAGGCTCTATTAAACAACCATGTTTCATATGAACTCAGAGAGTGAGAACTCACTCACTGTTGTGAGGACAGCAGCAAGCCATCCATGAGGGATCCACCCTCATCACCCAAACACCTCCTACCAGGATCCACCTTCAGCATTAGAGGTCACGTTTCAACATAAGATTTGGAGTTGTGGGACAAAACATCTAACCACATCCGTTACACATGTAAAGTTTCTGCAGGGGAATCAAATGTTGTGGGTCAAGACTTTTAAAGTATATTTTGTGAAAGAACATAAGAGATGTTGCTGCATAGATTCGGTAGCTCTGTCACTGGGCTCATCTTTTGCCTTAAAATAGAAAATGTTTTTCTGTTTTAATTAAAAGTTACCAGCATTGCTACCCTTGGCTGATGAAAGGACATCAGTATGTAAATGCTACAGGTTCAGGAAGGAACAACTTGGTATATTTAGGGACTCTGACTAAATCAGAAACTTAAAGTTTGAATTAGAAATCTGTTTATTGCTAGCTCTGTAACTTCAGAAAACTTTTAAAATCTTTTCAAGCCTTTTATTTATCCCCTATAAAGAGGAGAAGTAGTATCCATGGTACAGTTTTGAAAAGAACATTCAATCCCCAAATATAATTGGCACCCTATAATTGCAAATGCTCTTATTGCCAGCATATACTATGATATCTTCTGAGCCCACCTTAAGACATGTAAAAAAATTTAAAGTTTTGGCCGGGCACAGTGGCTCACGCCTGTAATCACAGCACTTTGGGAGGCCAAGGTGAGTGGATCACAAGGTCAGGAGGTCGAGACCAGCCTGGCCTATAAGGTGAAACCCTGTCTCTACTAAATATATAAAAATTAGCCAGGCATAGTGCTGTGTGCTTGTAGTTCCAGCTACTTGGGAGGCTAACACATGACAATCGCTTGAACGCAGGAGGGAGAGGTTGCAGTGAGCCAAGATTGCTCCACTGCACTCCAGCCTGGGCAACGGAGGGAGACTCATCTCAAGAAAAGATAAATGAATAAATATAATAAAAAATTTAAAGTTTTTAAAAAATAATATGATAAATTCCAAAGTGGTTTGACAAGCAATGCATGATGTTTCTTGTCTTCCTGGCGAATGATTTACTAACTGGGTGAGCTTAATACTAGCCAGTTGCTGAGGAAGAAGAAAACAAAATCCAACTTCCAGGTTTGGAAGTTGTCAAGTGCCAGGCAGGGTGTCTACAGCTTGCAGAGATGGGTAGTGACGGATAAGTTGGATTAAAAAAAAAAGCCTGGGCTGAAAATGGGTATTAAAAATAATTCAAAATGTAGTAAACATGTAGCTTGATGACAATATTTGTTGAAAATAATTTCTAATGCCCTTAAACAATTAAATTTTAAACCAAAGGAAAAAGCAGAGAAAATATTTTCAAAATTAGATTTCACATGTTATTAATTGATACCAAAATCAGTGGGGATATATCCTAAAGTAACCCCATTATTTTTCTTTGGTGAAAAGGAAAATCTAATGAATAAGCAAGAAAAAAGATCTGGATATGAGATATGCTTAGGATGTGACACAGCTGTGGCAGAGAAACTAAAGCTGAACTTTCAAAAAATTCTAAAATGAAACAATGATTCAGAACTACATAGAATTATTTGGTAAATTTGCTAGGAACAAAATACATTAATACATTGGTATTCCACACTATTTTACATATGTTCAGTGCTCACTGGACCAGAAAAGAGCACAGCAGAGACTTGTGTATCTTGTGTATTGTTGTTGTTAATGTTATAATTATTTGAAAATACTGTATATAAAGCTTTTATGTATTCTTATATGAAAATTAGCTTGTTCTTACTAGTTTCAAATAGCCAAAAGTCAGGAAAAGTCTAATACCCTTCATTTAAAAGCATTCTTAGTATAATTGGAAGATGTTTAATTGAAAACAAAGGAAAATCTATAAAAATAAGTATCTCAATAAATTGTATGTATATGAGGATGACATACATTTCTAAGTGATCACTACACAACATTCAATATTTACCAGAGAGCTTTAAAGATAGAAGAAGGTCTTGGAGCATTTGACAAATGAAAAAGTATATGAATTTTCTGTGTAGGAGGATAGTAAGTGCTGTATCATTGGGAAATTATTTTTAATCTACTTCTCTGTACTGTATTTCTACTTTTTCACTTTTGGCCACAATGAAGAAACTATAAATACTGTTTTAAATATGTAACTCTTAGATATTAAATTCTAAATTGAAGACATACCAATCTGGATATGAGCAATACAGAGTTTCCTAGTGGTACAAACACATAAGAGGAGATGAGTAGCATAGGGGAGATGACTGAATTGAGAAAGAAAAGAAATAGGAATCAAGTTTTATTCCGCAACCCTGGAATAAAATCTGCAGGAGTAGAGGGAGGCAAACAAATGAGATTCTTGGAGAAGCCTGCTTTGCTGTCCGAGGGATGTTAGATTCAAAGTAAGTCGATGCTGGCCGGGTGCGGTGGCTCACGCCTGTAATCCCAGCACTCTGGGAGGCTAAGGAGGGTAGATCACAACGACAGGAGTTCAAGACCAGCCTGGTAAACATAGCAAAACCCCGTCTTTACTAAAAATACAAAAATTTACCGGGCATAGGGCCACATGCCTATAGTCCCAGCTACTCGGAAGGCTGAGGCAAGAAAATTGCTTGAACCCAGAAGGTGGAGGATGCAGGGAGCCAACATCATGCCACTGCACTCCAGCCTGGGAGAGAGAGTGAGACTTCATCTCAGAAAAAAGTAAGTTGATGTCGCACCACCCCTATGCTTACTTTCGGGATTGTTTGGATTCATGGCCTGAAAAATGATGTGTTCTGCACCGGAAAATATATGATTGCATATAATCTCACATGGTTTACTGGTGGTGGAGAATCTTCACCCTAATTATGTTGGTAAATTAAGAGAGGATAGGGACCCAGGAAGAACATAAAGTAAACTGAGGTAGAATTGAGGGGCTTTCCAAGGCAGGATGAAAATGCTTGCAACCAGAGAAGCAGCGTGGAAGCTGCAATAGGAATCAGAAGAGTTTTTTTTCAAACACCATAGAATCCTCCTTCCATAATTCTAAAGTGGGATGAAAACAGCTGCTCAAGGAAGAAAATTTTGCTAAGAATACACATGACTTCTTCCTACCTCTCACTCCTCTTTCCCAAAGGCAAAGTGCTTCCAAATAGTGTATTGTGGTGAGATTGGGCGTTAGAAATTGTCTGTGATCATGGGTCATCTTATTCAGGGTTTCTTCTGTTTTAGAGATGCCTGACTAGTATTTTCTTCCTCATTACAGAAAGATCACAATTGCTGCTTCTGAATTTCTGGATAGGTGTTACAGTTAATGTTAGTTGTCAACTTGACTAAATTAAAGGATACCGAGATATTTAATAAAACATTATTTCTGGGTCTGCCTGTGAGTGAGGGTGTTTCAAGAAGAGACTGGTTTGAATTGGTGGACCGACTAAGGAAAATCTACCCTCAGTGTAAGCAGGCACCAACCAATTGGCTGAGGGCCCAGATAAAACCAAAAGGCAGACAAAAGGTGAATTTATTTTGTCTCTCTCTTCTGTAGCTGAAGAACATCATTCAGCTGAGAACAGCATTCTCCTGCTCTTGAACATCAGAATTCCAGGTTTTCCAGTCTTTGGACTCTGGGCCTTACACCAGCACCTTCCCCTGCACCAAGTTCTCAGGCCTTCAGCCTCATGCTAAGACTTGAAATTTCGATGTCCCCGGTTCTGAGGTCTTTGGACTTGGACTGAGATGCGCTATTGGCTTTCCTGGTTCTCCAACTTGCAGATGGGCAGTTATGGGAATTCTCAGCTTCCCTAATCACATGAGCCAATTCACGGAACACATTTCCTTATCTATCTATCTATCTATCTATCTATCTATCTATCTACTATCATCTGTATATCTATTAGTTCTGTCTTTCTGAAAATACCTGACTAATACAGTGGGTAAAGATTATTCAAGGCGTTGGGTATTTTAAAGTGCTTTTTTGCCTACAGAATTATGTTTATTTTCCCAATCAGTCTTATCTGTAAGAAAAGATGATTTTATATATATATATATATTTTTTCATCATATATATAATCATCTTTATGTTTATATCTCTATATGGGTATCTATCTATATATATACGTGTGTGTGTGTGTGTGTGTGTGTGTGTGTGTGTGTTTGTATAGAGAGAGAGAGAGAGACAGAGAAATGGAGTCATGGAATCTTACTCTGTTGTCTTGGCTAGAGTGCAATGGTGCGAATTTGGTTCACTGCAACTTCCATCTCCCAGGTTCCAGCAATTCTATTTTCTCAGCCTCCTGAGTAGCTGAGATTACAGGCACCCACTACCATACCGGGCTAATTTTTTGTATTTTTAGTAGAGACAAGTTCTCAACATGTTGGCCAGGCTGGTCTCAAACTCCTGACCTCAGGTGATCCACCCACCTCTGCCTCCCAAAGTGCTGGGATACAATATTTTTATCTGCCATCTGTTTGAGTCTTGTTTTCATTTATACCTTAGATTTGAATTTGAAAGTGAACTGGCCAGACAGTGGTTGGTTCGATATGACCTTCACATTGTATTCCATGTCTACTTCTTCACTCCTACCTTTGCCATCTTTTACTGGGAGGAAATGTGTAAGCTCCCATACCATTTAAGCTGATCTTGGCTATGTGATTGTTTTGGAGGTTAACATGTAGGGAAAAGAGAGACTAGGCCAGTAAGAAGAACTTATCGGGCACATTTAGTTTCTTATTCTCCTCCTGGATTTCTGACAACCACCATGAATGGAGCAAAGCCCAGTTAGCTTCTGGGCCTTGCTTGTAGTACATCTGAACTTACCAAGCCTCTTGTAGCTGTGCTGCCCCAACCGACCTAGCATGTTTATGAGGAAAAATAAATGTTTTTCTTGTTTTATATCAATAAGAATATAAGATTGTTTATGATGCAATGGAAGCTTGTACAAAAAGCCTGGAACCTCAGAAGCAATGCCAGGGAGTTGCCAGTGAACCAAATGTGTACCAACATGGCAGTTTCAGTTACTGTCACTGCCAAACAGCAGACAACAAGAAACAGGCCCCTCCCTTTCTACCACCAATGGGTGACAACCACCTAGGGTAACCTGTCCTTTCTTTTGGCAGACTAGAGGCCTGTGAACCTTGAGGGCTAGGTCAGGACTGGGAGGAGGAGTAGGACAAGTAACATGGAGATGTGAGCCAGGCTGATGCTGACTAGTAATTCTGGTTTAATTGCGGGATTCTCAGAAAAGTACAAATGGAAGATTCACAGTGAGTTAGTTTAAAGAGTTCATACTAGGCAGGCAGTGGCCTCAAGTCAGAAATTAAATGCACATCTAGAAATAAAGAAAATTGATTATTTTGACATAACTAAATAGTAAACAGTGACTCACATGCCTAGCACATTTTAAAACAAACTACATCATCTCAAGTCCCACAGCTTTTACATGTTCCCCCAAAACTATTTTGTAACATCATTTACAATTAAGAGAAACTAGAGCTGGGCGTGGTGGCTCACGCCTGTAATCCCAGCACTTTGGGAGGCTGAGGCGGGTGGATCACGAGGTCAAGAGATCGAGACCATCCTGGTCAACATGGTGAAACCCCGTCTCTACTAAAAATACAAAACATTAGCTGGGCATGGTGGTGCATGCCTGTAATCCCAGCTGCTCAGGAGGCTGAGGCAGGAGAATTGCCTGAACCCAGGAGGCGGAGGTTGCGGTGAGCCAAGATCGCGCCATTGCACTCCAGCCTGGGTAACATGAGTGAAACTCCGTCTCAAAAAAAAAAAAAAAAAGAGAAGCTAAGGCCACTTGTAATAACTATAACTTACTGGCTGTCATTTGCAACTATATATATATTTCTGTTCCTGCTAGCTTCCTCAGCCATCTTTCTGTTCCCCGGTATACCAATTCACTGCCACCTCCAGCAAGCCGGGACACACTGAACTCTTCTGCACACCACAGATGTTATCAGGAAACATCTAAGGAAGTTGTTCCCATTTATCTAGTCAGTGACTATATATTTTCTATGAAATCTATAGCTTTCAGAGTCAACCCTACTTTGAGAGTTTTTTTAATTTTCTTTTTCAGATGTATTACCTTTCTGTGAATGTTCAGTCAGGCAAACATTCACCTGGTGGTATAGTAGGCTAGGTCCCAAGAGATGTTCCCCATAGCACAACACACCCACTATGGCAGCCTGTGGTCACAGTGCCTCTTTAGACCTGACCCTGACCCATACCTTCTCAGTAGGTGGGGTGTCCCTGCAGCAACTCCAACAACTACAGCCAGAAGCTCAGGGACGGAACTCTGATCTCCCTGGTCCTGAGCCCCTGGGGGAGGGATGGCCATTGTCCATGGGAAACAGAAGTCTTAGTCTTTCCTCTTGCTACATCTGAGGAATATGGGCAGCCCAGATGAGTGGGTTTCCCCCCAGTGAAGCACACCACCTCAACCAAGGGGCAAACTGCTTTGTTAAATGGATCTGGCTCCCCATGCCACCCAAGTGGGTGAGACACTCCAAAGAGGATTGTCAGACACACTATACAGGACTGTTCCTACTGGATTCAGGTCAGTGCATAACAAGGTCAGAGATCCCAGAGAAACGAACCAGCACCCATCATTGCTGTTCTCCAGCCTCCTCGAGTGACATCTCCACACGCAGGAGTGAATCATATTAATAGGGCCTGAAGTGAACCCCCAGCAAACCACAGCAGCCTCACAGAAGAAAGCCCTGACCATTGAAAGAAAAATAAACAAACAGAAAGGAACAACAATAGCATCAGCCAAAAAAAAAAAAAAAAAAAAAAAAAAAAAATTAAAAAAATAAAAGTAAAAAAAAAAAAAAAAATCCCCATAAAAACTTTATTGAAGGGTCAGCAACCTGAAAGATCAAAAGTAGACAAACTCATGAAGATGAGAAAAAATCAACGAAAAAAAATGTTGAAAACCCAAAGGGAAGGGTGCTCCTCCTCCACATGATTGCCCTATCTCTCCAGCAAGGGCACAGAACTGGATGGAGGATGAGATGCACGAATTGTCAAAAGCAGGCTTCAAAAGGTGGGTATTAACAAACTCCACTGAGCTAAAGAGGTGTGTTCTAAATCAATGCAAAGAAGCTAAGAAACTTGATAAAATGCTACAGGAGCTGCTCACCGGAGTAACAAGTTCAAAGAGGAATACAAATGACATAGTGGAGCTGAAAAACACAGCACAAGAACTTTGCGAACTATACACAAGTATCAATAGCTGAATCGACCAAGCAGAAGAAAAGATATCAGGGTTTGAAGACCATAGTGCTGAAATAAGACACGCAGACAAGATTAGAGGAAAATGAAAAGGAATAAACAAAAGCTCTAAGAAATATGGGACTATATAAAAAGTCCAAACCTATGATCGATTGGATTACCTGAAAGAGATAGGGAGAATGGAAGCAAGTTGGAAATCACATCTCAGGATATTATTCGGGAGAACTTCCTCAGCCTAGCAAGATAGGCCAACATTCAAATTCAAGAAATACAGAGAACAGCACTAAGATACTCCATGAGAGCATCATACTGTTTCCTACAGTGGCTGCATCATTTTACATTCCCATCAGCAATGAACAAGGGTTCTGATTTCTCCATGTCCTTGCCAACACTTTTTTTTTCCCCTGAAAGAGCCACACTTACTTGTTGAAACTTTTATAATCCCTAAAATTTTATGGAACATTTTTAATGGAACGAGATAAATTAAATAGCCTATTTTCTCTGTGATTACCACTACCTTCTTTTGTTAATCATTTAGCAAGTTACTGAACTCATGTCATAAGCCAAGCACTTCTCTCTATCAGTTGAGAATATAATTAACAGTTTGCTGGCCTGGAGTCCATGAAAATCTGAACCATCACCAATGCCTTTTTTTTTTTTAACAAGGACCTACTTGTGCCAAATTTTATGCCAACATATATACCAAATATTCTCATCTGAATAATAAAAGATAAAATTTGGTTTTAATTTATTCAACAAATATTTCTTGAGGGTGAGACCTCCTATTTACTGTTTGGTCACAATGGTGTATAAGAAGAAAATAGTCTCTACCTTTATGATACTTACAGACTAATGAAGACACTAATTAAACAAATAAACATGTAACTAGAGCTATGATAGGTGTTAGAAAGAGTAGTTACCTGATAATTTATACATTTGTCTGATGAGCCTAACAAAGCTTTGCTAAAAATGTGGCATTAGATTGAGATCTAAGGCAGGATCTAATACCTTGGAGAAAAGAGAATGGGAGGTAAAGAAAAGAGGTTTTTAGCTAATGGAAAGAGCAAAGTTCTTCTGAATGAAAGAAATAATGCAATAGAAAGCTAACTGAACTGGGGCATGGGGCGAGAGACTGCCAAGGGCATAGCAAGTCCTCCGAGATTAGTTGGGACCAAATTATGCAAGGCCATATGGAAAGGTTCTGTTCTTTAACCAAAAAACAATGTGAATCTATTAACAGATTTTAAATGAAAGATAGCTATTGAAAGTGGAGATGTCAACTAAGCAGTCTTGTAACATGTCTGGTGCTCAGAGGAGAGGTCTGAGAGGTGGTTGTGAACTTGGAAATGACTAGTCTGTGGTTTGTAATAAAAGCCATGTGTACAATGGAGCTTGCCAGACAGAGAACTTAGAATAAGAACAGGGAGTCCAGGGCCAAGCCTTGAAAAATGCTGTTAATATTCTACATTAGAAGGAGAATGAGATGGAAAATGAGTAGTAGCCAGTAAGACTGTAACAAACAAACCAACAAAACAAAAGCAAAACAGAAAGACAAACCCAGAAAAAGCAGAGAGGTTGAAAGTAAAGGATGAGTGCTTTGAAAGGGGCACGGCTACTATTCTAATAATGTTGGATACTGCTGGTATGTCAAGGAAGTGAACAACTGAAACCCCTCCCCTGGATTCAGTAGCTCTCCAGTCATTGGTGAGCTTTTCAGAAAAGCCATGTGGAGGGACGCATACTGGATTACACTGAGGCATGTGGGAGGTGAAACCCTTGAGAGTGGCAAGTGAGACGTTTTTCCAAGATATTTGGCAGCAAAGAGGTCAGGAAGGCAAGGCAGTGCCTGGAAAAGGGTATGTGTGTATTGGAGGGGGAGACCATTTCATTTTTGTTTTAGTTACAGAGACTTGAATATTTTCCAATGCTGATGGAGAAGAATGTGGTACAAGGTAAAGGAGGGGAAAACAATCAAGACACCTATGACCTAGAGAAAGGGTGGGCTCAGTGTGCAGATAGAGGAAGGAGCTGAGGACAGAATGGGTACAGGAGACAGAGGGTTTATATCTGAATGTTCATTTCATTTTTATCTCTGTGTCTGTCGACATGACTGGAAATTGCCCACATGTTGAGGGGCCTATTTATTTATACGTAAATTAAAGAATGAGGGCTGGACAACTTATATTCCTTTTAATCCTAACATTCATTGAATCGTTTCTTATTTTCAATGCTATCAATGTTAAAATCCGTTCGTATCCTACATACCACTTGATTTTGCATAAAGTGTTAGTTTGGTCTCTTTTTTAACACAATGTCTAATTTATAAAGATCCTCTGTGTGAACTGTAGTGAACAGATAAAATATTTTGTTGCTCTCATTAAGAAGGCTCCTGGATATAGGCAGTAGTTATATGGCATTTTACTTTTTTTTTTTTTTTTT
>NW_016107453.1:2187278-2204730 GCF_001604975.1 Cebus imitator | reverse complement strand
ATCTTGGCTCACTGCAGCCTTGACATCCCCGGCTCAAGCGATCCTTCCACCTCAGCCTCCCAAGTAGTTGGGACCACAGATGTGCACCACCCCACCTGGCTAATTGTTTTTCTATTTTTGGTAGAGAGAAGATTTCACCATGTTCCCCAGGCTACCCTTGAACTCCTAGGTACAAGTGATCTGCCCACCTTAGCCTGCCAAAGTGTGGCATTTCAACAACTGCAAGTGCTAAAATTCTCAAGACAATGAAGGAAAAGTTTCATGGAGTTTTTCTCGTGATTCTAGTTCTGGTTTTCTGATGTTGTAACTTCAGACCTTGCTTCTCAGATTTTTGATATATTATGAACACACAGACCTTTCATTAAAGACTTTTAAGCGTCCCAAATCCAATCTTAATGATTAAGTTAACAGTCTCACCCCACCTCAAGTTTCCTATGGTAAATTTTTTTTAAAGTAATAGTAATAGCGGTTGAATAAATTTGTAAGGCAAATGTGAAATTTGAGACTCTGGTTTCAATATCTAAGAAAAAAATAAAATTAGATGATGAATGTTGACATTCATGTGTACATTTAAAGCCACTCTAAAAGACAGACAGTGACATCAGTGTGGGCCAGGTATTCTTAATTTCGTCCTCTTAGGGTGATGTTGTTATTTTTGAGTCCAATTTTGAACCACCTAAATGGAGACCCTGAAAGCACCACATTTTACCAAATGTACTTACGGGTTCATTTTGATGCCGGTATCAGCACTGCATTTTATAGAGGGAGAAAAGTGAGACCTTGTTTTAACAAAATATCCGATAGCATTGGTGACTATACTTTCCCCAAAGAACGGGACTGAAGACTGTGTCACTGCTTTCTGGCAAAGCTCTTCTGACTTTCTAAGCTCTCTTCATGTTTCCTTGTTGAATTCTCCTTCTAATCACTATTTCTCTCAGAATCAGAGACCAAAAAGTCTAGATTAATATTGGAAATAGACTGCTACTTTATATATTTCACTTAGTGTTCATGACTCATTAGATTTTAACATGGATGCTTAAATACAAGTTTCTTAACCTGGTGAATAAATTTCATGAGATTACTTCCTGTTAGAGATCCTCCTTTAATTTACCATGTCTGTGTTATTTTTTTCCTTTAGGAAAGAGCAGAAGACTGTGTTGAGAATTAACCCTGTCGTTTCAGTTTGTACATTCCTGTTATAGCTAAAGTTATTATTTTTTAGTTTTAAGTTTTATTTTCATGGTTTTGGAGGGTAAGGTAGCTTGTGGTTACATGTATAAGTTATTCAGTGACGATTTCTGAGATTTCGGTGCACCTGTTACCCAAGCAGTGTGCACTGTACCCCATGTGCAGTCTTTTATCCCTCACCCCCCTCCCACTCTTGTTTCCTGAGTCCCCAAATTCCATTGTATCATTCTTATGCCTCTCCATCCGTGTCTGTCTCAACATAATTGTGTGCATTCCAAGATAGCATGAAAATAACTTTTTTATTTTATAACTTTTTAATAGTGTCTTTCTCACACATGATGATGTTGAGACACTAATGGAGATGCCTAGGGCACTGCAAGGAAGTGTACCTCTAGCAATGCCACGTTTTCATTTCGAGATTACTACTGAGGTGCTCCAAGAGGGCGCTTCCCGCCTCATAGTCTGCAGTCTCACGATGATCAGCTGACCACCAGGGGGCAGGCTTGGATCACAAAAGTGTATCACCACTCACTTCAAGAGAAAGAATATTGCTCTTTATATAAAGCTGTGGTGCAATTTATTTTTTTACAAACCAAATCGGCGATAAAAATAAGTCATTTTGTATTAATTTTGCATTATATCCATGAACTCAAGATACATCATTCATTTAAAAACTACATTCTATATTTTTGTAAAATAAAAAAATACATTTTCTCAATTCCGATTTTCTATTTAATTTTACTCATTAAACATTGATACAGGTCAGGAAGATTTTTTCTACAGATGGCAACTTTCCCCTACATATTAACTATACAAAGAAAAATATTGTTGTTGCAATAGAATAAACAGAAAATACTAACTAGCATAGGGCAAAATTTGGGATCTCAGATCTTTTAAAAATTATTTTATCACTGCAAAAGTAATATCTACTTTATTGTTGAAAGCAGAAATTACTGAGTTACAAAAAGAAAGAAAATACTAACCAACCTTCATCCCAATATTCAAAGAGAACTATTGTAAGCATGTTGGTGCATTTTTGTTAAGATGTATTTTAGATCAAGATGCCTCTATTTATCACAATTTGTCTTTCTCAAACTTAGAATAAGACGTTGTGTAACCTGCTTCTACTTTTCACTTAATATACTGTTGACAACTTTCCTGTCATTTAATATAATTCTACATTATATCGTATAGCAGCTTTATATATTGTATCAATGTGCGTTATTTACATGCTCAGTATGTTATTTTAAGCTATTTAAATTATTTCTAATGTTTTGGATAGCTCCTTTTCAATGAAAATGAGACTTTATTTCCAAGATGTACAAAACATAATGCACATAGAATTAATATTTTTCATATTTAGAACTCTTTTTATACATTGAGGAGAACAACATAGTTTACCTTAAAAGTAAAGGTTAATATTAGATAAGGTTTCTACACTACTTTAATTTATAGCCTTTTGAAGAAAGATGAATCACAATTTGGAAATTATTTTCCCATGTATTTTTGTTATTATTCATACAGTTCTCTTTCTTATGTCATAATGTAAAACCGCATTAAATAACCACTTATCAAAAGAAGTCATTTGAAATGATAAATTTATCTTATTCCCATTAGTTAAGTCATCCTTACTGAATAGCACTTAGCAATACCTTAACAGAATGCTTTTCCACATTTTCCACTTGCCTGTGACAACTAAAACCACAATCCTTAGAATAACTCCTAAACACAAATGGGTAAAGCTGTTGAGGGCTCTTCAGGCCTTATACACGACAATCCTGCTTTCAGGATGATGTTCGTGCTGATTTGCATTGTACAAATAATGGTAGAATTAACCAGTGCTTAGAATCAGTTGACAATGGGCAAGTTGCTCAGAACATCTTAAACTCCATATTCCTTTTCTGTAAAGCAGGATTAGACATATCTGTCTTTGCAAAGTTACTGTAGATAATTGAAGTATTTATTTATTACAAACCTGTTTTGTCTGACCCCTATTAATTGGCTTTGAAAGTGGGATGGGCATCTACTGTGTCACAAGGGGCTGCTCTGAAGTCTCACCCTCATTTACAGGAGACAAGATGGTCTCTTACACTTGACATCAGTCCTCTTCCTTCCCGTAAGGATCAAGAGTAAATTCAGGCATTGAGGTGAAGATCATGCCTCAGTTGTCAATTTCAGTAATCGTGAGGGGAGCCATAGCATGAGTTAAGACGTGGCTTTCTGGGCATTTGTGCCTTCTTTGACAGGTGTAGGGAAGGAGGGAGTGCTGGATTCTCTCATATATCGCTGATGGGAATGAAAAATGAGAGGTCACATTGGAGTGCAGAGTGGCAGTTCTGCAGGTTATTTAGCACAGAATTACCACATGGCCCAGCAATTCCACTCCTAGCTATCTGTCCCCCAACACACAAAATTAAAAACTTAAATCCACATGAAAATCTGTGTATGAATGTCCATTGTACCATGTTTCATAATAGTGCAAAAGGGCTACTCAGGAAACAACTTGAATCTATCAATGGAAAGTGAAAATATATTACATCCATAAAATTGATTTTTATTTGGTAATTTAAAAATGAACTTCTGATACATGCTACAATCCTTGAAAACGTGATGCTAAGTGAAAGAAGCCAATACAAATTGGTAATGCTGTGTGACTCCATTTAATAAGATGTGCCCAGAAAGGGCAAATCCAAAGGAGCAAAGGATAGGTCAGGATTGCTCATGGTTGAAAACAGGGAGACCGGGAAGGACCATGGGAAGTGACTGTAAATCAGCCGAAGATTTGTTTTCCGGTGATTAAAATGTTCAAAAATTAGATTGTGGTAATGGTTGCACAATTTTGTGAATATACAAAAACCCATTGAATTGTACGTTTAAATGGATAAATTGTATCGTATATTAATTACATCTTGATAAAGCTAATTAAGAAAAAGACCTGTGAGTTGGCCATGCCTTCCTATGCCCAACCCCCACACAGAGAGTTTCACTGAAACCCTCCGGCACTGTCTTCCAGACTCAATTTTATTGTTTTCCAATTCCCAAGTCATCCTTACCTTCACACTCTCATCATTAGAACTCTGCATGTGTCCCATGCCTTTCCCTTCCCTCACTCCTCTCCGGCTAATAATCTCTTTACCTTTTGAGATGCCGGAATCCTGTTCCCAGCGTTTTCCCTACAGACCTCAAACTCGTGGGTTCTTCCTCTTGCACAGACTTAGTCGGTCTGAGGGGGTTGATGTAGAACATTCTCTGCTCCTCATTTCTATGTTCAGATCTTTCTCTTTTTGTTCACTAAAGTCTCCCAACCTTCAATCTTATTTTACCAGGTGACATGAGTTCAACACCTCTTAGGGCATTGTCACCCACCAAGGTTGTTCTTTTGAGTTTCTCAGCAATTTAGTCCGTGGCTCACTGACAGGCTTGTCTCTCTCCACAACTCTTAATTCTTGGTGATCCAAGTAGCCACAAAAATGATCATTTACACAAGTTTGCCTCCAAACTCTGTTTGTTTTTCCCTTCAGTACCCAATTTCAACCACCCATTTCTACGATCATAACCAGAACTCACCGTTCAGTATGTTAGCCATTTTTAGCGACATGTGCCTCTTGGCCTATCAGAACGGAGATGTGCTGTCAGTATAAAATACACACTGGCTTCCAAAATAATAGTGAATGATAGAAACGAATAGTGATATTAATAATATGAAACACCTTATTAAGTTTATTCTGATTGCAAATTGTAATGACAATATTTCAGCTATATAGTTTTTATTTTTACTTTTTTTCAAAGGTACTAAAAATGTTAAATTACATGTGTGTCTCACATTATATTTCTATTGGATGGTGCTGCCCTAGGCCTTGGCACCAAGATACCAATACCAGAACTTCATCATTATCCCAGTTTTATGTGTCTGGTTCTCTTCTGTATTTTTCAGACATTTCCTCTTATGATTCGACTTTAAGACTTTTTCAACCCTACTATTTATTTTCTGTGATCTATTGATTCTACAGTCGTTTTGCCTTCTCGTATTACTTCAGTATCCTTTTTTCTCTTTGCATCCAGACTCAACTCCATGGACAATTGTTATAATAAATTCCTTGTGTTGCCCTTGTCCTTCTCTCTCATTATCAACTCTCATCTAACTCATCTCTTACGTACTAAAGGATGTCTAAGTACAGCTGAAAATGACTGGATGGAAGACGTAACCATGTTGGTGTCCTCATGCTGTTCCTGGAATATGCAAGGAACACCATGATCATTTTGCCAGGAATACACTTGTAGATTTCTCCCTACATAACTCCTTTGACAGCAAGAAAGCAAGCAAGAAAGAAAGGGACGGGGGGGGGAAGGAGGGAGGGGAAAAGAATGAGAGAGAGAAGGAAGGAAGGAAGGATGGAGGGAGGGAGGGAAGAAAGGAAGGAAAGAAGGAAGAAAGGAATGAGGGAAGGAAGGAAGGAGGGAAAGAGGAAACTTTGTAAAAATTGTCTGGTTTTAAAGGAATTTTAAATTTTCTAAACAATTTCTTTGAATAAATAGTCTATTAAAGGTATTAATGTATGTCAGTCTTGCTTGGAATGAGGTTTATAAAAGGCAGGTGTTATTGGGTTTCTTTTCTGGGTAAAATTCTCTGATGACTCTCAGTTTCTGCAAGATAGAATCTTTGCCTGACACCCAGGGTCCTTAGGTTGGACCCCTGTCTAGGTCCACAGCCTCATCTCCATTCACATTCCACTCCTCTTAGGCATTGCGTGTTTTATCTCTAAGTTCTTCCAAGCATAATCCTGGGAACTTTGAGTTTCCCCAATTTTTCCTGGTGGATAAACACCATAAATGGGAATGCCATGTAGATCTGAGATTATGTGACTCTATCATCAAGACTCAAAGGAGCTTTATTTGAAATAAAGGAGCTAGTGGTTGTGTGGGTGCAAATTAGATGATGTAATCTGTCAGCTTAGTTATTTTTATTCACCACTCTCTTAACACATTTCAGTTTTAAAGGGGGGAGTGGGCTCAACTATGTAAAGTCATTGTTTTTATTTTAGCCAATTCAGAATAGTAGACTGCTAAATGGGGAAAGATCTCAGAACACTTTTTTGCTTTATAATTGGGGTATTTGCTATTTGTTTTTTGTGTGTGGAAAAAATGATTTAATGAGCGATTTTTATTAAAAATGTGCTATTTTATCTGTATAGGAGAAGGATCTGATTAAAATATTATTTTAACATTCTTTCTATGAAAAATTATAAAAACATTGTATTAATATGATTTTAAAGTAGTGAATAAATGTGGTTGTTACATCACAAATATGTAGAAAATCAACATGTCATAAGAATCACTAAATAAATTAAAATATTCATGTTACATAATTCAGCCATTGTATGTTTTTCATTTAGTTGTCAGAAATAACTTCATTACTTTAACTTTTGTTTGATGTTTAAGCTTTTGTTAGTCTAATTATTTTCACACTTTTCTTTCAATGTTTCTAATTTCATAAGTATTGATTAGTGAGTAAATTAAAATCAAATCCTCACATCTAGAAACTGCTCATAATTCAAAAAAAATTATTTTGTCATTGACTCAATTAAAAAATAGAACTGCTAAGCTAGTTTATAAAATGTGAATTAATATAATTCTAAACATATAGTCTATCTCTTAATTTTTTATTTTAGAGAATAATACCTTTTGTGCTATTAAATATAATTTCTATTTTTGGCAATATCTCTGAACTCTTATGTCCCCTAGGAGCACTCCCATTCCCCAACACGTAAGACAATGACAATAACCCCTTGCCCTACCCCAGTGAATTTGATGCCTTCTTAACACTAACTGATATAAAAGGAACAGGACTCCTTAAGTTAATCATGGTAGAAAAAAATTAGTTAAAAATTTAGGCACAAAAAATTCAAAACAGTTTCATCAGAAAGTTTTTGCTTTCACTTCCTAGGGTACATAAATATCCCCTGTTCATTTTCAGTAATATCCACCAAACCAGGGGAATCTCCTCTAAGTGAGGTCACCACAGAAATAAAAAAACACACTACTGGCTTGTGAGGACTTGTCTGGATGGTTTTATTCGTAGGATGTGTCACTACCAACTCTTGGTCTGATGTAAAATTGTGTTTCGAAATGACACTTATTTCCTGTATTGTCCAATTTCCCAGAGATTTCTTTTGGGCTTTCCTTTTTTTTTTCTCTCCCCTAGGCATCTGTAGAAGAAAGAAGAAAAGCACTCCAAAAGACTTAAATTAACAGAGTCAATTGTCTAATTTTATTCAAAAGGATTTTTCTGTGCTGTTCTAGCTCTCTCCAATGAGGTCTGCCCAGTTCTCCTAGTAAGGGAAACTGGCTGATGAATGGTGGGCCAGGGAAGAGCATTGGGAGGCCACCAAATGTGAGTTATTGCTCCAGGTGAGAAAGGCTAGCAGCAGTCTCAGCTGTAGCGGTAGAAAGGAGCAAGTGATGGGGGTGGTGGAATGGTAACAGACCTACAGGACAATGGAAATGTTAAACTGCTGGTAGATAATGGTAAAATAAAATATTGTTACCTCTATGTGGTCAGAGAAACAAGAGCTAAAAGGTTAATTACAATCTATTCGAAGGAGGGATATGTATGTGAAAATTGCATAACTGTGGTCTATTGTGATATTTTTATGATTTTGTGACTTACACTTATCTAAAAGGGAAATAGTTTGAAGCCAGACTCTAAACCATGAGTTCCCGATTTTTACCTTTTGAAGGAAATCAAAATAGGCACCTGTTCACAAGGTAGTCTATGAATCCTTTCCTTCCCACTAGGATACGTTCTTTCTTAGCATTATGCCTGTCTTGGGTCTTACTGCTACATCTAAAAGTTGCTGGAATGAGGATGGTATTCATATAACTGAGCCAGTCGAATCCTTTTGGATTAATTTTTAAAAGCAATAGGCTATTAAAATCACGAAGGATCTATGAATCCTGCCTTTTCCGTTAGGATGTCTTCTTTCTTTTGAAACATGATTTCAGGAGAGCATGCCTCTCCTCTTTTTCCTCAGCCTCATCAAGGTACTCACATGCACACTTACATACAAAGTGCTGCAACTTGCAACTTGAGTGAAGCAATAGAATAGAAAGCTACATGTGTGCTAAACTGCTTACACAGGAGAGAAATTATTTGTACAGACAAGAGGCAGAGAAAGCCAACATCAGGACTGTGTTCTGCCTCCATAATCTACTCAGGTTACTTTATGACTAAAGACAAGCCCAGGAGAGCAAACTGAAGCTCCAGCATGGATTCACTGGAGCCCCTGGTGACACGAACATGAAGAAAAACATGATTACTCAATCAGAAATTATATCCCTGGGGAATTGTGGGGGAAAAAAAAAACAAAAAAACAAAAAAACACTGTCAAGTTAGAAAACAACAAAAAGCTGTTTATTGCTGGGTGTGATGGCTCACACCTGTAATCCCCGAACTCTGGGAGGCCGAGGCAGGTGGATCACTTGAGGTCACTAGTTTGAGACCAGCCTGATCAACATGGTGAAACCCTGTTTCTACTAAAAATACAAAATTATCCAGATGTGTTGGTACATGCCTGTAATCCCAGCTACTCAGGAGGTTGAGGCAGGAGAATCACTTGAACCTGGGAGGCAGAGGTTGCAGTGAGCTGAGATCGCACCATTGCCCTCCAGCCTGGGAAAAAAGAGTAAAAATCCTTCCAAAAATAAAAAAGAAGAAAAGAAAAGAAAAAATATAAAGAAACAAAATATGTTTATTTTGCAGCTTTTTCTCTATGTCCAATTGATAGTCTTGTAAAGGTAAGTGCCACCTCTGTGTGACTGTCCAAAATGTATATTAAATGGCTAGGTCATAGTATTACTAAGCCTGTAGTGGGTCTTACTGCTGCACCTACAAGTTGCTGGAATGAGGGTGGTATTTATATGACTGAGCCAGACTAATCCTTTTGGATTGATTTTTTAAAAGTAATAGAAAATTAAAACATATTTATTTGTTGAAAATTTTGAAAAAAATTACAACAGCTAGAAACAAAGGAGAAGCATCACATTTGTAGTCTTATTATCTTTGTAGGTGGGATATAATAAAATTTAAATTATATTTATCCACTTTACATCAAGTTATTTCTTAGTAACAAATTAGCACTGATGAGAAAGTTTTATGAACTTTTTATTCCTGAATAAGAGGTGACTCACTAGGTATAAAAACAAATAATTAATTAACACCCACATACTACCACCCAGTTATTTTTAAAATTACAATGGTCTCTCTCATTTTTCAGATTTTTCCCTACATTGGAAGGAAATTCCATGCATTGACTTGAAGAAGAGTGTTATTCTAAAGAAAATTCTCAAGACAATGCCAAGGAATCCTTTTGCAATTACTCTTTTCTTTTTGAATTTGCTTTTTAAGGAAACATCTGCCTTTATACCTCCCTCCATTTGTGATTCTAGAAACTAGGGATATATGATCAAGCAATGTTTTCAAAAATAAGATAATTCTCAGGAGACTATGATCACATAGTATGATAAACTTTCTGGTAAATCTATCAGGATTAATTTCTTTAGAAATTTCCATAAAAACCTAAGATATGAAGTAATGGCCTTAGCATACCCTTTAAATAAGTATTTCCTCACTTGTTAATTTCATTAAATGCCATAATCTCTGTGTGGTGAATTTATCTACCTTCTAACAGATTTTATATGTACTACAGTTAGGATTCTGAATGGAGTTAAGTCCTGTGTCTGGAAAGATACCAAACGATTAAGGGGCTTGAAGTTTTGTGAATCACTAACACAAGACTAGGATTCATCTTTCAGGGAAAAAAAAAAAAAAAAAAAGCATTGTTGTGTGTTTCACACATCATCTAACACAGTGTTTAAAACTGTGTCACAGGCTTTGTATCAGCTATTCAACATCAAAGAATTACTTATTTCTTCTTCTTTAATTAAAAGTAAGCACATATTGCAAGTATTAAAAAGCTAATATTTGAACATTTACTCAATGTACATATTGTGAAGGTCATTTGCTAAAAAGCAGTCACTTGGTACTTGGTAGCATTGCTTTTCTAATTACATACAACTCATTAAGGGACATTTGCCATTTCATAACCTTGAGATAGGAGTTCTAGGTAGGGCTGATCTTGCAAGGTACAGGTCACAGAGGTCCGACAGATTAAAGGATTCTTTAAAGAAGCCAGCCAAAACCCACCAAAACAAAGATGAAGAGGAAAGTGACCTTTGATTGTGCTACCTGCTTGTTATAAGCTAATTTTAATGCATTAGCATGCTAAAAGACACTTCCACCAGAGCCAGGACAGTTTACAAATGCAACAGCAGTGTTCACAATTTGCCCTATATGATTTCAAAGCGGAGGAACCCTTGGTTCTGGCAGCCTTACCCCTTTTCCTGGAAAACTTATGAATAATCCACTGCTTGTTTAGCATATAATCAAGAAATAGCCATAAAACAGCCAACTAGCAGCCTTTGGAGCTGCTTAGTCTATGGTACAGCCAACCTTTTATTGCTTTACTTTCATAATAAACTTGCTTTCAGTTTATTGTTGGCTCCCCCTTGAATTCCTTTCTGTGCCAAAAACCCATGTGCCCTCCCAGGCTGAACCCAAATTTTGAGCTTCACCCTGCGACAATTTGATGTGTTTGTATTTTCCAGAATATTTGTTCAGTGTATAGGTATGTTTATCAAGGGTGTCTTGGGGAATGGGTATTGTAGACAATGGCAAAAAGAAATTATGAAAAGCTAAAGTAACACAGAAAAGTGTCACAAACCATTGCACTTACTGTTAAAAAAATAATATTGTTTCTATTCCAAAATTCTTATACACAATTACATAAATAACATGATGTTTACAACATGATGTTTAGAGACAAAAATCCTTTAAGCGTGACACATATTTTATTTAAATTTAGTATTTCTATTGCCTCCAGTAAAAGTTAGCAGCTGATTATTTAGATAGCTTTTTGGGAGGCTATGTAAAATCTCACGTCAAATTATAATCGCCAAAGTTAAGGATGTAATCAGGTGAGAGGTGATTGAATCATGGGAGTGAATTTCCCCCTAGTGCTGCTCTCATGATAGTGAATGATGGTGAATGAGTGCTTATGAAATTTGGTTGTTAACAAGTGTGTGACACCTTCCCCTGCCTTTCTTCCTCTTCCTCTGGCCATCTAAGACACGACTGCTTACACTTCACTTTCTGCCATGATTGCAGGTTTCCTGAGGCCTCCCCAGCCTTGATTCCTGTACAGCCTATTAACCAATTAGCCAATTGAAACTCTTTTCTTTGTAAATTGCTCAGTCTGAGGCATTCCTTTATAGCAATGTGACTACGGATTTATAGAACAACACAGTGAGACTTTTGAAATGGTGTGGATAGAAACTCCAAAAATAAAATCCTCCACAAAAACAATGTGAGAACATTGGCCAAAATAGCCAAAATGAACTGTTTTAGAACTTTCAACTAGAGGCTTATACTATCCAAGGAATATTTATTCAAGCAAAATCGTTAAAATTTAATAAGAAAAATTACTTTTCTTTTTCTTTTTTTTTTAACATGCTTTATTTTCATTCTCCACTTGCCAGCTCTGTTGTGGTCTTGAAAGCCAACAGCTTTTAAACCATGGTAGTTGTGAAGAACTGCAACTTAACAGCTACGGGGATAATTATAGTAGGAATGGAGTTTGTCAGAAAGCCCAGTCATCAGATAAGTGTCATTATTGGACCTGGTAAATCCCTGAAGAGCTCCATTCACAGGGCTTGTGATTATTTTACTTAATGATGACAAGAGCTCATTCAATATTAAAAGAACTCATTCCACAGATACAGGGAAAGAAAAGCTCATTCAATAGAGTTTATCCAGTAAGAAAATCCCAGTCCCTGGGTGATTGCTGAAAACAATTAGCAGCAATTGTTTAACATTATGGCTGTCTGGGGAATAATACCAGATGATAATAAAAAAGTTGACCAAAAACCTTGAAAGAAAAGGATGACTACAGGAAACTTTAAAAATCTGTGACATATTTCAGGGGAACTAGAAATCCATGGCAAGAGCAAAGTTGTGTGAATGCCCAGGAAATACCAGAGAAAGTTCTATGCTCTTACCTTTGGCTGATCTTGAGGTCAGTGCTAGTGGAAAGTGATACATAGCTAGGCCAGTTATAAACTGCCAGAGCATTGAAGGCCTGCCCCAACATGCTGTAAAGGACCAAAAAATAGAGAATCTCTCTAAAAGGGATACATAGAGAAGCTCAAGGTCAAAAGGGAGAATTTGAAGCCACTGGAACCAATAGATATAACAAGTATTAAACACAAATGGACTTCTAGCCAGATTAATGTAACTCTCACAATAAAGGCCTACATAAGCTCATTTAGAATGATTCAATACAGCATATATGGCTTTCAACATCATAACAGCCACAACCACAACAAGAAAAACACACAAGTCATACTGAAAGGCAAATATATATATATATATATATAAAATTACATATATGTATAAATGTATATATATATAATTATATATAAAAACATATATAATTACATATAATAAAATTATATATGTATAGTATATATACAACATATATATTATATAATAAATATATAAATATCCATATATATATTTAAAACCATAATAAAGAGGGAAAATAGACAATACAATCATTAGAACAAGATTCAGATATTGGCATTGTCAGTTTTCAGACAGGGTTTTTTAAATTACTATCATGACTTTCTGAAGAGTATTGGAAAAAGTAGACAAACAAGCACAGATGCATAACATAAGCAGAGAGAGAAAGACTCAAAAGAGTAATAAAATAGAAATGCTGAGAATAAAAAATTATATTTTTAACTGATAGGTCAAACATGATGGTAGGTCGAAAAAAAAACCTTCCCAAACTGAAAGGCAAACAGGAAAGAGAAAATGGAAAAGAATGAATGAAAACAACAACAAAAAAATAAGAGTCCCAAACAGTACAATAATATCAAAAAACATATCATATACACAACTGGAATACCAGGGAATAGCAGAATAGTTGTTTGAAGCATTAATGCCTGACAACTTTCCAAAATTAATAATAGACACAAAAATAGTTCTAGGAAACTTAAATAATATTAAACAAGATTAATAACCACAAAAATTATTCCTGCACATTTCTTATTCAAATGAAAAAAAGAAAGAAAATAAGAAACAAAAAGAGGGAGAAGTGAGGAGAAATCCACCTTACATATGAAGAAATTAAGATAAAAGTTACAGCTTATTTCTTTTGTCAAAAACCATGCAAAGCACTGAACAGAGAAAAATATATCTAGCAAAATTATTTTCTAAAAGTAAAGATAAGCAAAGGCTATTCCAGGGAAATAAAAATGGAGGAAATATTTTTCAGCAGACCTATCTTCAGGAAACATTTAAAGAAGTTTTTCAGGCAGAAATCAATAATTTATGTCAGAAACTTAGATCTATATAAAAAAGGTGTTGGAAGGGTAAATGAAAGTAGAATAAAAACAATATTATTTTCTTACTTTTAATTGATCTAAAAGATAGGTATTTTAAGCAATAATACTAACAATGTTTTATAGGCAAATAAAATTAAATAAAGGACAGAAATGTCATAAACCATACATCTACATGAAGTTTAGTCATGCGTAGTTTTAATAAAAATATTATAGGTTCTTGAAAAACACACAATTATTAAATAACAAAATATAATTGATATGCTAAGAAAAGGCCTAGAGATATGAAGAGTACTTTATCAAGGTTAAAAATAATCCAGAAAAATCTTCAGTGTTGAAGCCAAGCTTCCTACTTCCAAGTCTAGTGTCTTCAGCCAATTCCTATTGCTTCTCAGTGTTTTATAAATGTGTGGTAAAGTTATCTGAATAATTAGATTAAATTACAAAGAATCCATTTTGATACTGATGCTATTGATTTCTTTCTAGAAAGTGTGCCTCAAATATGACTCATGATAACCTGTATAATCACAATGGTTTGGTTTTTATTTGCTCTTTAAATTTTATTCTTGGCTGGGTGCAGTGGCTCATGCCTGTAATCCCAGCACTTTGGGAGACCAAGGCAGGTGAATCATTTGAGGTCATGAGTTTGAGACCAGCCTGGCCAGCATGGCAAAACCCTGTCTCTACTAAAATTACAAAAATTAGAGCCAGGCACTGGTGGCACATGCCTGTAATTCCAATTCTTTAGGAGACTGAGGCATGAGAATAGCTTGAGCCTGAGGGGTGGAGGTTGCAGTGAGTCAATTGATTGTGCCGTTGCACTCCAGCCTGAGCGACAGAGTGAGACTCTGTCTCAATAAAAAAATAAATTTTATTAAGATCACGTTACAGTCAGTATTTGCTGGAAGACTTAAGCATCTTGCATTTGGTCCCAACTAAAATTCATTTGAACAAATAAATTTTCTATTATACACGGATAGAATAGAAACAGACGCCTCACCCCTTAAATGTTGTTTGCACTATTAATGGGGAGTCTGCTTTTTTTTAAGACAGAGTCTCAAGCTGTTGCCCAGGCTAGCGTGCAGTGGTGTGATCAGTCATGGCTCACTGCATTCTCAACCCCCTGGACTCAAAAGATTGTCCCACCTTAACCTTCAGAGTATTTCAGACCACAGGGGATACCACCATGCCTAGCTAATTCAAAAAAAAAATGTAGAGATAAGTTCTCATCTTAGCTCTTATCTAGATAATACCAATTATGAGTGAGTTATCTCTGAAAAAAATGGCATTTATTGCATATGTAAAAACATAACCTGATTTTGATCACCTACAGCCTTATGTTGGATTAGAAACTAGTAGAATAGAATAGTCCATTACCATGAATTGGCTTGGTCATGAAGATAACTACTATATAACCGAATTGTTACCCCTACTTTTTTTTTTTTCAGAGGAAAGGAGAACATTTTGATTGATGGCTACACAGCTGAGGTATGCTGGATGTGTAGTTTCTTACAGTCTGACTGTCAGTGCCAATCATGTAAATATTTGTTAATAATACCTTTCTTGTAAAAAAGTGGAGCAAAACATAAGAATTTGAGAGGACATCAACTTTCCACATTCTTTTTCCAAGTATTATGATGTAATGTGAAATTTCCTTGTGAATAAAATGCCAGGTGTAGCCATTCTTGACAACCAGTTTTTAGTGGAGGAGAAGTTGTTGATAAAACAAAATGAAATTTTTAAGTCAATAGCAAAAAGCAACATGCACTGACTGGCAGTAGGGTGTATTAAATGACTGGAATTGCACCTTCCAATTCACTGAGACATTTCCCAGCCCACATGTGTCATTAAAGAAAGTGCAGTGTGCCATATGAAGAATGGGAAATGACTGTTCACCAAATGTAGCATATAATTAAACACACACACACACACGCACACACCCTATTCTGAAGCAATCACACTGAAATTCAATCAGTCACAAAAACACAATTGTGTATTGTCCTTAGACATCTAGGGTGATTAATAAGTCTCAATATCTATGAGCTCCTCAAATAGTTATTATTCTCTATGTATTTCTCTTTTGATATAGTTTAGTTTTAACAAGGAATTTAATTCTTAGACTTTAAGAATAGCAAAAGCAAAGGAAAACTATTTCATTTCCTTTGCTCATTTCTTATAAAGGAAAGAAACATTGATGTGTAGAAGCCAAACTGCCCCTTGCCCTATTTCTTTTTTTCTTTCCCTTCCTAGTCATTCATCCACTGTCTCCACATACTCTTGCCATTGAAGATCTTGCCAACATGACATTTTTGAGACAAGTTAGAGTATGCTTAAAACCAACTCTAACTCTCCTGTGCACTGCTCAGCCAAATTCCAGAAAAGTTGGACTAATGTTGCCTTTTAGGGTGTGGCATGGGTATTAGCCAATCAGAACAGAGACCAGCCAAAAATAACTACCTCTTACACCACCCTCTTTGTGGCAATATTCTATTTTATAGTATCAGGTGACATTTGACACAGGTGATTTATCCTATCTTCTTAAGATACCCTTTTCGTTTGGTTTTCAGTATACCACATTCTTTGTATTATATTTCCACATCAGTAGGTGTTTCTTTTTCAGTTTTCTCCGTGATTTCTCCTTTTCTCCTTGACTTCTAACTTCTAAAGTGCCTCAAAGTACAGTCCTATGTCTTCTTCTCTTATCTGCTCACCCTCCTTAAAAATTTTATCTTGCCCTATTCCTTTACATACCATCTGTAATCTGACGATTCCTGCAGTAAGCACCAAGGGCCTTCTGAGGTTCACCTAGGTATTCATAGTCAAATTGCTATTACACTTGGTATTAGTCTACTCAGAAGATTAACAGACAGTTTTGAGTTCAGCAGTAAGCAGGAAAATATTTAACACAATGATTTTCCTCAAAGGTCGTATCACTCACTATAGGGAAGGACTGAAGCCTTTAGGTAATAAGCCATTGAGTTATTTCTTATGCACTGATCTCATCCAGAAGCTGCTTAATGTGGGCACTTTAAAGCCCTACTCTCCTTGCATAGCTTTTCTGAAGTTAGGTTGATTTTTGATAACTTTAATAGTCTGTCTTTCAAAAGAGCTCCTGATGTCTCAGGTCCATTGTTTCTCCCGAAGTGTCCTAATATCTTGGCTCATTTTTATATTTATATAAATATAAATTTATATAAAATTTATGTTTGTCTTAGGATTCCAGAAGAAAGACTCAATACTGTGCCTTCTGATAATCTATTGGCAACTTCGATATTGCTATGAATTTCTTATAGTTACTATGGATAACTTGTAGTAGGATTTGTGGCTAGAAATCCACCATTGGGAACAAGGTAAACTTTTTTTTGCCTTAAGGGTATTAATGGTTGTCTTTAAGGGAGTCTACACTTTCACTCTGAAAGAAGAGTTGCTTAATATTATGCACATATAAGGTAGAGCATACTAATATAGGAACCCACATAGATGCTTTATAAGAGGATGTCAAGTATTCTGTTCACCAGTAAAAGTTGCGTGAGATAACTTAATCATAAACCATTATTGATCATAAACCATAACTTGATCAACTTTGAACCATCGTTTGTTTTTAAAAAAATTGTTTGAAAAAAAGGGTTCCGGCCGGGCGCGGTGGCTCAAGCCTGTAATCCCAGCACTTTGGGAGGCCGAGGTGGGTGGATCACAAGGTCAAGAGATCAAGACCATCCTGGTCAACATGGTGAAACCCCGTCTCTACTAAAACTACAAAAAATTAGCTGGGCATGGTGGCGCGTGCCTGTAATCCCAGCTACTC
>NW_016107453.1:2159715-2187153 GCF_001604975.1 Cebus imitator | reverse complement strand
TGGAGATTTAAAGTGCAATAAGCACCAAAAATGAATTTTTAGCAATATACTTGTAGTCCTATTTGTTTCTTTGTTTTAGCCTCTGCATTTACTCAAAGTAGAGAGTAGAATAAAACCAGATCATAGCAACAAGGACTTTTATGTCTAATTTTACTTTTATTTTACTTTAGTGGAAATATCATGTAAAGGAGATGTCCCATTCTGGTTATCAAAAACTTAGGACAGCTGAGGGTGAGATACCTATAGCATCGTTAACATAATAAACACAAGCTTGGCATAATGTACGTTCAGCAGCTATGTTTGTTTACTGTGCCTTGGATACAGCCAATTTTCCACTGGGAGAGATTCTCCAAGGGAATTGTTTTATTATTAATCATAAATTATATATATATGGAGAATAAAATGTGCTGAGACTTGAACTTGGAGACAGAATAAAATCTTTTATCATTAAAGAAAAGCAGGGAGTTTCAGGAAAGCATTCCTGTTGGTCAGGCTGAGTTGGCCACTCCAACATAGAAAGCTACCAGGTTCTAATTAGCCATGCTGAGGTGCACCCTAGAACTCTGGATTTTAAGAGTGAATAATAGTAGTGATAAGCTACTTTTCCTTTTAACTTCAATTTTTTATTGAGTTTGTCAAATTTTCTTAGAAAGCATAGTTTGTTTCTGTTGTATTTGTAGGGATTCAGGACAGTAATGATTCCCCCTTGCCATAGAGGTCACTGTGAGAGTGTGAGAGGTGGTCCCAAAGACAACATTGAACATAGTGCTATGCCAATGAGATGAGAAGACTAGAGGAGAGAAACTTGGGTTTATTCTATATGTTTTCTAGATAAAAATCAGCTACTTTTCAGGAAGTTAGCAGAAATAGCTGTGAAGCTAGATTTTAGAATTCATGTTGATATGGACTTAAAATAAATTGGCATAAAACAGATATACAAATTTATTATAAAGACATAGGTGAGTGAAGCTTAAGGCAAAACAAATACCACTATACAGAACCTATTTTATTACCTGCAGGGTTGTCTTATGAACATTTCTTTTGTAACTCCACAGAATTTACTCTGCCCACTGTTCCCTCAGATGCTGCTTCTTGTACTTTCTGGAGGTGAAGGCATGATCCGAAACCCCTCTGTTGGTTTAGAGTATATATTAATTACTATAAAAGCTGTTTCAGATTGTTTCTCCTTGCATCATTTTTTTTCTTCAGAAGAATACATTTGAGAATCTCCATGAGAGTTGGCAGCAGCTCTTGCACTTCATGAATATGTTTTCCTATTGCTAGAGGCAGGAGGCAGAGAAATTCTAGGCAGACAAGGGTCCCCAGTGAAACCCCACCTTTGAGCCGAAAAGCCTGGGACCTGCCACCCAAAGTGAGAACTCTTATCCCTGTTTTCTCACTCTCTTCTGATTGGTTCTTTCTGAATAACATATTTTAACCACTCAAATGCTGCCTTCTCCAAAACTACCTACAACTCACCTTGCCCCACATCCTGTGCCTGTAAAGACCACAGATTATGTCAGTAGAAGAGAGACAAGTGGCATGACTGGAGAGAGGCAACTTGACTTCAGAGGGATGGCTGGACTTTGGATGAGAAATGGCATGACTTCAGAGGAAGATTACCTGCCCATCCCACCCCCTGTCCAGCTCCCCTCTCTCCTGAGAGCCATTTCCATCGCTAAATACAATTCTCCACCTCCACCATCCTTCAAGTATCTGTGTGACCTCATTTCTCTTGAATGCTGGACAAGAGCTTGGAACCCACCCATGGCAGGTACCCCAAAAAGGCTGTCACACTGGCCCTTTGCCCTTGCTTGTTGATAGCAGTCACCCCATGAGACGAGGAAAGGTTCCCACTGAGCTAATAACACACCACTGTCCATGGGTGGTGGAGCTAAGAGAGCATTGCAATATGTCTGGGTCTTCAAGAGTCACAGATACCCTACCTGGGTGCCTCTGCAGGGCCTGCATGGAGCTTTCTTCTGCTGGTGCCTGAAGTGGCCTGCTGGATCCTACACTCATTCGCTCATGTGATCCCTCCCACAAGTGGCTGAGCATGGTGAGTCAAGTAAATGAGGCACCCTTGTTGCAAGTCTGACAAAGGGATGTAGAAAAATCTTGCATCACCATAGGGCATTTAAAAGCACATGAAAATTCTGTCTTGGGTACAGTGCTACAAACAACAGATTATCCAAGGATAAAAGCTCTAAACAAAGATTCCATTTCATAGTAACATAAACAGAATTTCAGTACATAAAATGCATTAGGATGACTTTTAAAAATTAATTTCAAAAACTTTAAATTCAGAATTATACATGAGCCATTTTTTTAATTTGATTTAACTAGTTGCAGTATTCAAGTCATTCTATAAAAAAGTTATATGTAAGAGACTTCCATGCTCCAATAGTGTGTAAATGTGCAAATGTAAAATTTGTCAAAATTCAGTCCTAGAAAATACAAATTAAAGTTAGAATAAAGATCAGATTAGTAAACTCGCTACAGATAGCTTTCTTTTGTAGCTTCTTTTATTGAAAAGACAATGATGATAATTATATTAGTTGCATTTTGTCTTATTAAAAAAAAAAAAAAAAAACCTCCAATGCTCAGTAGCAAAAACAATCATCACATACTTGTCTTTGATTCTGTAGCTCAGCTGAGTAATGGTCCTGGTCTGGGCTCACGTAGCTAACCTTTTTCTCCAACTGGTGGAATAGGTGACAACAAATGGGGGGACAGGTAGGCCCTGTCACTGAGTGTCCTTTCACCCTCTAAGAGTCTTCCCTGGGCTTGTTCACATGGTTTAGGACAGGTTCTCAGTAGCAAAAGAGGGTAGGCTCCATACACAAACACTTTTCATATATTATTGTCCCTTTAAAAAGAGAACATCACATGGCAATGAAAAAGTCAGTGCAGGAAGGGGTGACTATCCAAAAGTATATGTAAAAGGAAGTACATTTGGGGGAATAATTTGCAAACAATCTCTTTCAGTAGACATGTTTAATGTGGGTGAGATTCTAATAAATCCATAGAGAAACAGAGAAAAAGACAGAAGTTATTCTAATATAAACAGACTTCATGGTAGGAAGTCTTTCCTTCAAGCTCTGAAGTTCAGTACTTCTCTCTTCGTATTATATTCTTTTCGTATTTACATCTAAGTCTTTTCAATGTCATAAAAACCTATGGATTTAGTTTGGGTTGACGTAATCCTTAACCACATCAAAAGAAAATTAATTCCTTTATCAAAAGACAAAAAGACTGACAATTAACATGTATATTTATATTTCCTTTGCTTTTTTATGAATCCTAAAGTAACTAATATTGATATGAAATCATCAAAATTAGTATACAACTTTTGGTTGTTATTTAAGGTAATCACTATTCCTGAACTTACTAATCTATATAATTTGTTTATCTTTGAAACTATTTTTGAACCAAACAAATCTAAGCAAAAGAGGAGACTAACAAATCTTTCGTTTGAATTGGATATATCCACTACCGATGAACTTTTTTTGTTCTAGAAAAAATCATGCGTTTCTTTTCAATCATATTTATTGTCAATGCTGCTGCTAATCCTTGCTTAAGGAGACAGTATTATGAAATATATAAATTCCATAACTGCAACTACAAGTGCCAGAAAAAATGAAGTAATAGAAGAAAGTAAGTTTGGGGTATATGGCCCATTTCCATTTGTAACCACCTCAAATTTAAAGACACAGCTGCCAGACCAACAGTAATAAATATCATGGCCTACTCTGCAGATAATGTGGATGATATGGCACCATATGAGTTGATTGCTGGGATCCAATGAGAATCTCTTAATTAATGTGAGAAAATTTCTGCTGGGGTGATGTGTACAGCATTGTTTTTCAGGTTGAGCTTAGTTGAGGCTTGAGGGCTGGCATATAGAGAGTGCTAAATTCCATTCCAAAGTATTCTTTAAGGAAAATATTCAAGCAATGTATGAGGTATAATCCTGGCTGAAAGACTGCAATATTAAAACAAGATTATATTCTTAGCTAACTAGCACTAAATCCATAAATTCATCTATAACTTCTCTTGGGAAACTGTTCTAATTTTATGACATGTAATTCAAAAAAATAATATTTAGCTTCAAAATAGATGTAACATAAATTTAATGAACTCACTAGAAGTTTCCTTTGGGACTTCCAAATAATAACATTGTTTTGTCTCATTTCCACATCATATATTATAGGAATATAAAAATCTTAAGGTTTACAATCCTTTTTCATTTGATTTTCACACAACTGTGTGATATATAGGAGTTTAGAAAGCTAATTGTGGCTGAAAAAAAGTTAGATTACTTTCCAAATTCATTCAGATAAATATTAACTTAATGAAGTTCAGAATTAAACCCCGCTATTTTCCAAAATATCAATGTTATATTTTATAAAAGCTTGCACCAAAGTAATTTTAAAAGACTTTATAAAAACAAACCCAGATACTTGCCATAAAAATACAACACTTTAAAGAGAGTTAGGTTTTTATTTTATTCTTCCTAAGTTAACTCTTGATGCTTTTTTGTGACCATTGAATTCCAGAATCAAATGTAGAGAGAGATCTAAAATTTTCTCTTTCATTTTGTTCATAAAAAATGAAATAATAGTAGTTTACCATCATTTTATACTATAGAATGTTTATATGAGGAAAAAGATCCTAAATTGCCTTAATTTAGGACTTAGCTGCATATGCATATTAGAACACCCATGAAAATGTTGAATCTCAAGAAATTTGAATACAAATGCAGTAAAACTTTCAATTTTTAATTTTTTAAGATAAAGAGCAAACATTTTCACAACAATGTTTTATAAATTACATTTCTGAAAGTGCAATACCAGTTTATATAGTAGTAATTGAACAAACCAGGTCAAATTAAAGAGGTAAGAAGATCAAATATTATAATACATAAAAAACAAATGGAATAAATAAACCTAGGTTTTTCTGTTGCCTCTGTCTGGATGCTTTTAAAATATTTCATAAGTTAACATACAACAGATATAAAAAGGTGTGCCTTTTTACCAGGTCTATTTTACTTTTCTACTAAAGATATAGCACATTCACTCAGTTTCAAAGGACTGCTTTCCATTATTGCACAATTCAAAATTTATATTTTTGAATATGCCAGTGACCTGCAAATGCTCTATATTCCACTAAAATTACCATATGAATAATTTTTTTTACTTCAAAGTAAAATTATTGTTTGCAACTTTATTTTGAATGTATTCTCTTTATAATCGCAAAACAAACAATAATATGAAAAGTTTAAACCCAGGATCCATAATTATTATCTTAATTTTTTACTTGTATAGGTACTTTAAGAGCTTTCATGTTCTTTTACATCCCAGGCTAATTTTGACATTTATAATGTGAATTCAATTTCTATACAAACAAAATGCAAAGTTATGAAACATTTTTAAATGAAATCAGGAGGAAATTTTGTCTTTGTGTTATTAAAGGGTTAATTTTAAAAAGAACAAAAAGCAGACGAGGAAAAAGTTAATAATGTCTATGTTGCAATGAATATAAAGAATGCAAAGAGATGCAATGCATACTGGTTCAACAACTATGTAATTAACAAAGGATTACTATCGAGAACAAATGAAAACCTCCCACAAATTACTAAGAGAAAGATAAATAACTAAACATACTAGTTGGCAATATGCATAAATGGGTATTTTGATGAATAGCCCTTAATCCTATAAAAGGAGTTTAACTTCTTTTGTAATCAGGGGAATTCCAATTAAAGCCACAACGAGATACCATTTTACACCCACCAGATGGGCAAAAATTAATAAGTCCAAAAACATGAAGTTTTGGCAAGGATGTAGAATAACGGGAACTCATACAAAGTGTAGATAGACTCTACACTAGTGGGAATATTTTAAAAGCAATTTGGCATTATCTAATAAAGCTGAGAATGTGAAGAACCAACAAGCCAGACTTCTCATGAGAAAATATTCTATAGAAATATTGACCTATGTTTGTCAGTAGTTTCACAATGAATATTGAATGCTTATAACAGTGGCACTGTATGTACTAGCACAGCAAATGAGACAAATTAATGAACAACAAAAAACAAAAAAATGAACAATAATAATTAGAGAGAGAAAAATAACTTAAGATATTGTGTTACATTCTCATAACACAAACTTTTCTGTAGTAAAAAAGGATAAACTGTAGTTACCAGAGAAGCTAAATAAATTAAATCTTTAAAATATCGTGCTAGTTAATAAAAAGCAAGTTGCAAAAGAAGAAATTTCATTTCTTCTTTTGCAACTTGCTCTTTAATTTCAGAAATTTCAGTTGTGTTACCAATGTATAATTTGCAAAAAAGACAAACAGCAGAAAAGATAAAATGAATTTGAGGAGAAAATCAGGTGTGTTGCTGAAGTTTTATTTATCAGGGTTGTTGGTGGGTATGGTAGTATTTGTTGTATTTTTTCACAACTTACACATATAAATATTGACATTCACTTATGTTTTTAGAATTTAATAAAAATTGAGACTGTCTTTAAGTAGATGTTCTAATAGTTCTTTGACACACTTTCATGATTTATCTTGACCAATTCACATGTTGGTACACTCTGGTGGGAGATCACCCAGTATAAAAAAGTAAAAGGAGGATACATTCTTAGCAATAATAAAACAGAAGTCATATTTTTAATTTCTATGTATTTCTCTTTCACCTGAGCATATCAATTTGGATTCAGTCTGGAAAGCATAAGCCATTCTCTATATTTTGAGTAAGATGAAATATAATACAGTGAAGTAAAGGCACTCACAACTTTTGGAAGTACTGGGAAGTGAAGGCGATCTGTCACCAAAGATCACATTTATGGGTAACTACAAAGTGGATGATTCTCAAGAATATTCTCTGAAAGCATTGGCAGAGACCCAGAAAGAATCAAACATGAATATTACAGGACAAAAATAGCAAAGATTTTGCACATTCTGCAATGATTCTCAAGTTTTCCCGATGGTTCTGATGCAGGATATTCAAAGTTAAATCTTCAAAAACTCTGTGGTAGATTAATAACCACACAACCAGGCTAACCTGACTCAACTTTTTGTAATAAAATGGTGAGTTTTTAGTTGCCATGGATTCCCTAGGATGCAAATGATGCAGTCTGAACATGTTCAGGTTAACTGAGTCTGCAAGCATGGGTAGAACTTAAGTGCTCATACCAAGAAATGGGGGACTGAATTAATAACTGGACACCTCATGTCATGATATATGCATCCAATCAGATCACGCCCCTGGCATCACTTCATGGCACGATCCAGTCTGAGCATGCCTCACAGCATTTCTCATTGCAAGATCCAATCAGATCATTACTCTCTGCCTATAAAATTTGCCCCAGCCCCCAGCTCAGTGAGACACATTTTTGTTGCCTCTTGTCTCCTTGCTAATCAACTTTCAATAAAGCTTTTATTTTCTCAAAAGCTGGTGCCATGGTATTGACTTCTATGTACATCACGCATTGTACCAGTGAGCCCATTGCTTGCTTGGTAACATGATTATTTGATTACCCTCTTGATCCCTTCTCAGATATTATAAAACAATAATCACATAAATATTAATGCATTGCCTTCATTAGGAGTATTTCAGTGGAAACAAATGTTTGTGGTCAGCTGACAACCCTCAATTATAAGCAGCTGCCTTTGTGTAAATTCTCCCATTATTCTTACAATCCCTCACTATGGTTTACAATCAAAGAATAAGCAGAATTATTTCTGCTACCCTGACTTAACAGATTTTCCATGGAACTGCCTACCCTAGACCCCTCTACATCTATGTACAACTCTGTTTAGCTACTGGATTTAAGAATTGTTCAAACATATATGTATAAACAATTTAAGCTATTAAGAAAACAAAATGTTAAGACTTGGCTCGGGAGACCCAATATTTATTGCAATGTGGTACTTTCCCAGATACTCTGGTTCTAATATTTGCCTTTTAGGAATAAAGAAACTTGCTAACTTGAGATTTTAGAAGAACCTACACATATAGCCGTATAAGGGCACAGTGACTAATGTGTCTATGAATTGACAGAATATCCATCTTAAAAAGAAGGTGATTCCCAGGATAACAGTATCTTTCTTATATTGAAGAATGCCAGTCACATTTCAGTTAATTTACCCTTCTATTCATTAATAGCTTTAGCTCAGTTAATTGATTAACATATTCTATTTATTTACATTTGGAAAGTATTCTGCAGGACGCTGACACCTAATTTTTCTCTAAGAATATCAACATAGTTAATTTTTTCTGACTTGAATTCTTATAAAAATGTGAGGAGAGGAATATGAATATTTTTCTAGGTTTTGGCTTATCAAAATAAAGTTTATAAATTCCTAAAAATGCTGTGTTCAATTTCTATTTCAAAATATGCTTATCACTTAATTGATCCATATAAAACAGACCATCTTACTAATCCTAGCTTACAAATGGTCATTATCTTTCTTAAGTTCTCATAGCTTTTAAAGAGCAGAGCTTTCTATATTCTCCTCTAGATTTACAATAGAATATCTGGGACCTGAGACACTTTGTTAGAGATAACTCAATTACTATCTCTCTCCCATTTATCCCTGCCCTACTCTGGGAATTTGAGGAGTCTCTCTGTCCAGGAAAGCTTCTCAAACTAAGACATCTTTGCTTAGAAATCAAATTGTGATATCCCCATAATGCAGCTACATAAAATCCCAAGCCAGACCCAGAAACTTCTGTTTACCACGGTCCTGTGCAAATTCACGCCTACCTTCTTAATTTTGGCAGCTTAAAAATGGAACAGTACATCTGATGATTTCTTACTTGGATGGGATTCTTTCCTGTACTCCCTTCCCTGGTATGACCTCTTGATCCATGCCCTAACCTGTAAACCTTGACCGCACATCACCCCTTACTCTCTGCCCATGTGAGCACACACCCCAACTTCCCCAAACTGAACATTCCTTTGTCTATTTCTTGGCTGGCCACCAGCTTGGTCTGAACTCCAGGGCTGAGTTTCTTGGCTTTATTTTTCTGGTGGTTGTATTAAATATATTGTTAATATGGCAGAGTGTAGTATTCTGAGAAATTTCATTTACTGTTTGACACCCAATACATTGACATTACTTTTTAGAGCACACATTTTGCACGATTCTGAAGAGGCAGTTTGGCTGACTGATTAAACACACCGAAAGAACCTAGCGTTAGACTGTTGAAGTTAAAACCAGCTCTTTTGCTTTCTAGTTGTGTATCCTTGAACAAGCTTCTGTAACTCTGTATATAGCTGTTTCTTCATCTGTGAAAATAAAATAGTAGAAATTGCACCATTGTTAAGCTGATTAACTGTAGTTAATATATATACAAGATTTTGAACTCTTGTTGCCACAGGATAAGTACTAAATATTTTAATATGATTCAAAACACTAGGTTGTGCAGCGATTTCACCACATATTTTATTCATTACTTGCAATTGCAATATATTCTTTTGCAGATGATATCAAGTAGGTTTTTTTATAGCACTAGCTGAATTCAATTATCCCCAAAATACCCAAATACAGTCTCTGGCAAGTGTACACACATAATGTGTGACTTATGGAGAATTCTAGAAGACGTTAATATGTCCACTTTGCATATAGAGAAAAAACTGCATAATATAGCAATAATTTAGTGTTGTGTTTTCAACAAAGAAAGATGTGCACAGAATAGCACTTTGCCCTTGGCAGTGGTGAGAAAATCAGGCTACTCGAAATGAAGTGTTCAAGATGAGAAATGGCTAGAGATAGGGAGGTTTGCATGATAGTCTAGATTTGATCTTATGTAAAGGAAAAGATCAGTAGGATTGTAAGATGCATAATTATGCACAGTCCTATAATTGAGCTTGGATTTCATTATGGAAATATTTATCAGACAGCAGTGTGAGCATAGCCAGTGTCCTTGGGACCATGTAAGAGGCAATGGTGGCCAGAAATACAGCAGGGTAGGAGACTGAGAGAAGCAATAATAAAACCGTGCAATCTATATACTTAGTGACTATTTAAATGAGGGAAAGGAGAAGGCTAACACCACCAGATGTTTCACAAGGGCTACTAAATACCTTTTATCATAATGGATACTGTAGGAGAAAAAAATCAGTTTTATTGCAAGGTAATTTATTATAGATTTAGACAGGCTGAGTAGGAATTGGCTGTGATATTCCTTATTTTAGAAATCCAAGAGTTTATCAAATTAGCTAATCTTGTACTAAGCAGAAAATTCTTAGATGGCAAAGCAGAGAGAGGTGATTGCACTTACAGAAGCACTTCTGGGCAGTATGGAAGTACCAGTCTAAAGCTGGAGTTCAGGAATTTGCAGTGTCGTCAGTTGTCACCATTTTGTGATGTTCTAAACCAGTCCTAAATAGCCTGGGTGTTGGAACAAAGAGGTGGAATAGTTGGCTTTCTCCAACCATAGAAGATTTAAAAATGCATTAAAACCAGGTTCGTCAGACACACTGAGGCAAACCAGCCAGGATTAGTGGTGAGAGCGTCATTGTGGTATAAAGACATAAGATGTAGCCAGGAGGCACATGATAGGAGGCAAGGCTGAAAGAGAATTGGCAATTTGTTCTGGGAATGTGTGGGAAACAAAAACAAGCATCTAGTTAAGCACAAGAAGGGGATGTAATGAAAGCAAGAATGTGGAAGGAGAAGAAGATTTATTCCAATATTGCCATTTTGAGCATCAAGATTTTAAAAGTTAAGCAGTTTCAAATTTTAGGTGATAAGCAGGCCCAGAGAGTAACCATAGAGATGCATCATTATCGTGAAGAGGAAGAGAAGGTCCTTGTCACTGAAGAGTAAACAGCTCTGCAGGGCTACTGCTGTGAGCTGTGCCCTAGAAGATTTACTGGAAGAATAAAACTGAACTCCTGAAGTCTAAGATACATTGTAGTTGTTTGAAGGCCTGAAAGGGAAAGGGGACTACATAATACATGGGCAGTTTGTGCAGGCCTTACAGGTAACAGATAAGGAATAAGCCAGGCCTAGACCAATCAGTCATTCTTTTAATACACACTCTATAGCAGATAGCTAAGCTGAGACCTAGCAGGTGTGTGGGAAGATACACATACTGACTCCTTGACATACTGAACAAGTGTCAGCTAGCTATATAGGTCTAAACCAATCACTGGAATTGTCATCTAATCCAGATCACAACTGAAAATAAAGGAGGTCAGCGAGGCTACATCAGATCGACTCAGATAAAAAGACTCGAGCTGGTATTTCCAGAGACCACAGTTGCATAGTTGGCTTTTGCAACCACTGGCTGCCTTTGATGGTGTTCCACGACTTTTCTACGCTAGTTCCTTTCTCCAGCACTTTGTGACAAACACACATGGAGTCAGGAGAGAAATTCTATTCGATGTTGTGCCAAAAGAATTCACTATTTCAGTTCCAAATTCTTTGGAATTTTCTTAGTAAACAGCACTATAGCCATAAGATCTACTTGGAGTCAAGGCTTAAATATAAAATTGATGGTCTGATTCTGATAATTATTTTCTCAGGCTAATTATGGCATCCCAGCAACGTAATGGCTGACTATAAGAATGTCTTAGAACCAGGATCAATGTAGTTACTGGATATCAAAGATGCTTGACAGCTCTTCCAAGGAAGCTGTGCCAGGGACTGTGGGGCTTATGAACAATCTAGGGGGAGCCAGGGTCTCTGAAGAGCAAAAAAATTAGTTGAGGAGCTAGCAGGATATGGGCATTATGATGGTACCTATGTCATTGTATCCATGAGAAGATAGACTCATGTATCTGAAAATGATGCTTTGATTGCTTGTTCTAATGCATCCTCCTTTTCCACAGTTTCAGATCATCCTTTAGAGATAAAGAGTTCCAGTCCTCATTATCTACTTAACATTTGGGGAAGGAATATTGGTGATAATTGATCACATACCTTTTAATAAAAAATAACAGTATTATTTTTCCTATCTTTTAAAGCCCTTCCCTTCTTTCTTGTGGGAAAAATAAAATCTCTTTCAGCTTTTCTTCAATTTTTGAAAATTTTTCCTCAAGCAATCGACTTGCTTTTTGATGATGCATTTAATGATTCCAAATGCATGATTTAAGAGTTATAGTATTATTTTGAGGTTAACATATTGATTAAAAGCAAGGGTTCTGGTCCAGATTGTCTGGAATTAAAAATCTGAGCTCTATCACTTCTAGTTACATAACAGGTAGCTGACTTTAACTTATTTGAGTTTAATTTTCCTACGAAATAGCATTTGTAATAATATCTAATATTTGGAATTATTGTGAAGACTGAATTTAAAACATTAAGAATAGTACTTGATAATGGTAAATAGTCAACAAATGTTATCTATTAGCATTAAGAAAGATATTTCTATATATTAATTGTATGCATTATTGCAAATATGATTTTCAAGTGGCCCTGCATTATATTCATTACGTGCTATTTTAGCTCACATTTAATGGAATGCTAACATTATATCAGTAAATTTATTATTATAGAAATTCTCTCAATTTTTCATTATAAAATTTTTATAATTACTGTTTATCTGAATTCTCCATTTATATTTTCTAAAAAATGTAAGATTTAAAGCTAAATTCCTTTGAAAGGGAGTTAGACAGGAAGTCGGGATTAACTTTAAATAGAGTGATTATACTTCTCAATCTTCATAAACCAAGATTTGCTCTGCCTTTTATTAAAAACCACAGAGAAACATTTCTCCTTAAGGGTATCAGAGCGTTTGGACAGCGAAGGGCTCAATGATTATCATGAAAACATAAGACACAAGAAAAACTGTTGAAATCCACAGCAAAGTTTAATGTCTGGGAGTTATACATAACTAAATGTCTCTGCTTGTTCATACATCCTTTCACAGAAATTGGGGAATTAATTGTTATGGGTTAGAAATAAATTTGAGGATTTTTTTTGAAATATTAAAAGGGCATTCACAAACCCCAATGTAATTTGAGGAGATAACTATTAAAAGAGTGCCTGAATGGAAAAAGATCAAAGAAATTGATGTTATGCAAAGCAACATCTAGATAAAATAATCCCAAGGGATGGATTTATGAATAAGACACTAAATCAAACAAAGTTAGATCATCTGACAGAAATGCATCCTGGAGTTATACAATTATTAGGATTACTAGCTATTAGAGATATTATATATCTAGTTATTTTTATAAAAAGTTTTTGTTTCAGATTATACCTTCCTTTAATAATAGATATACTTGCTCCATCACAATTGAATGCAAAATTTTAAATTTTTTGTATTGTTCAAGAAAGTAGCGATGTGGCTATAGGCAGGACAGTATTGTTTGTCCATTCATTCAACCAACATTTATTAAACACCAACAGCATACCAGGTATGCTCCTGGAACATTATTGGTTTACATATATTTAACTTTTGCATAGACATATGGGGAAGACAAAGTAGATAAAATGCCTTATACATTCTCATAGTAATATGCTCATTAAGTAAATTGAACTAAAAACTAAATATCAAAATATTTTAATCAAAAGTTGAGGGAGTAGATAAATATATTAAGGATAGTCTATACTCTAATAGGCAACTATAAGGATGAATGGAGATATTGAATTTTATTTCTTATTTTTATAATTAATCATGTGACAAAGAAGAGATCAGAATAAAGATAATGCAATGACAACAATGAAAATCTTAGGTGTATTATTTCTTCTTTAAATCAACTTGATTGAGGTATAAATAGCATAAAAGGAAATACAGCTGTTTCAAATGGATAATATGATGAGATTAAATAAATACTTACACCTGTGTTACCACAAATATAGTAAAGACATAGAACATTTTCATCACCTCCAAAAGATTTGTTTGGCTCCAATCTGCTTCCTGTCCCTAAGGATTAAATCTGCCTTTCGTAGAATTGATAATTGCTTCTTGCACATGTATAATAAGTAAAAAAAGATAAGACATTATAAAATTGAAGTATGTTGATATGGTTAGGCTTCATGTCGGCACCCAAATCGCATCTTGAAATGCAATCCACACATGTTGAGAGAGAGAAGGGATTGATTTATGGGGACAGTTTCTCTGATGTTGTTCTCATGACAGTGAGTGAATTCTCACAAGATCTGATGGTTTTATAAATGGTAGCTTTTCCTGCACTCACACACTTCTCTCTCCTTCTGCCTTATGAAGAGCTGCCTTCTGCCAAGATTGTGAGTTTCCTGAGATTTCGGCAAGCCATGCAGAGCTGTGAGTCAATTAAACCTCTTTCCTTTATAAATTACCCAGTCTTGGGTATTCATAGCAGTGTGAAAATAAACTAATACATGTGTTATTTTGAAAATGTGATTAAGAATTCCAAGTTAATTACAAAATTGTTTCATCATAGATGCAGCACTATAGTCATGAAGGGTGGTCATCCTAAAGACTTCGTTTAGGATATCAGAACTACTGGAAAGGCCCATGTTATTCCTCTATGTGATCGGTCTAAGTTTAGCTATGCAAAATAAAGAGTGAGAGAATCATAGAATAATAAAACCAGAGGCATTTAAGCCAACAGAGTCAAAGTGTAGACAAAGAAGCTGAAGTCCATATTGCCGAAGACTTTATCCAGGATCACTCAGATAGAAGAAAAACTTAAGAGGAGACTGGCTCCAGTAATGGAGTTCGTAACTGGCTTACTGACTTAATAAGAGTCTATGAAGTAATAATTCATATAATAGAGAATCAGTTAAAGATTTATTTCAGCCAACTCCAGGAAAATGTTTTTTATATGTTTCTAATGCTATCCTTTCCAAAAATGTGTTTTCAAATCTCATTGTAGCAATTTAAGTGAAATTAAAATGTTTTTGCCTGCTTGGCTGACATAATGGTAATAATTACAACAATGCTCCTGCTATAGTTTGATTCTTTAATCTTCCACACAGCTTGTAAACAGCTTGAGCCTGGCTAGGGTTTATTGATTATCATATTGCCATTATAAAACTGGGAGCCAGCTTTGGTTGACATCAATAAACATTTGATAATAACACTAACACCAACCTTGGAGCATTTGAAAGGACAAAGCATGTCCACATGCGTTATTTCAAAATATTGCCTCTTTTTTTGCGAAATGAGAAAATTAAAGCTTGAGATTGATGATTGCTTTTCCTGAAATCGTAGAGGTAATGAGGACTAAGATTAGACTGGAACCTAATTGTTATTTTTTATCTAGGACTTGGATCAAGATTACTATAGAAGCTTTTTCATTACTCATTGCCCATCCCTGTCAGCACTGTCTCTGTGTCTCTCCAGCTCTCCTTCCCTACCCATTAGCCACCCAACTTTCCCTTCTCACAAATATGTCTGGTGAAAAATAATTTAAGTAGATTTGAATAATAATAATTCATGAGAGCAGACACAGTGGCTCAAATTTGTAATTCCTGCACTTTGGGAGGGCAAGGCAGGAGGATCACTTGATGCCAGGAGTTTGAAGCTGCAGTGAACTATGATTGCACTGCTGTGCTACAGCCTGGGAGACACAGCAAGACCCTGTCTCATATATATATATGTGTATATATATATATATGTATATATATATACATATATATGTATATATATATATGTGTGTGTGTATATATATATATATATATATATAAAACAAAATGAAAAACACAGAAGAGTTCATGACCATCAGACGAATTTTCTGATCACACAAATGTGTTTTTGTTCTTTGTATTTCTGTAACAGGTCTTTGAGACTAATTTTTAACCAAATATGGCATTTATGTATATTTTTAAAGTCCACACTGATATCTTTGGGTAAGTATGATCCAAGCTAGATATGAGGAGAAGGGGCAGATAGGACTAACATCAGGGAAAGAACAACTTAGCCTGGATTCTCAGTCACCACTTCTGCAGGGGTTCCGGGGGCCTCCACTCATACTTTCTTGTGGCCTCTTGAGTCCTAAGCATAAATTTATTTAGGTAGCAAAGAGGAATTTCCCTCTGGCCCTGTCCAAAAACTATTTGGAGCTTCCAACTTTTTGTTTGGCTCTGAAGTAGCTCTTTAAGACACTTGATGTGATCTGAATGGTTTTTGTTTGTTTTGTCTACAGTTTTTACATATATTCATCTCTTTACTTGTTCTTTTGTTAGGTATCTAAGCACCCTACAAAATAATCTTGGTCTAACTGTAAGCAAAACTCTGAATGTAATAAAGACAGTTTTAAAAAACAATGCTTCTTATTATGATCATTGCAACAGATATATATATATATATATATATATATATATATATATATATATACCAGCATTTTCTTATTAAGGTATAAACACTAACAGGATTTCCTCCCGCAAATATGTAAAGTCATCCCTAATGTTCACAGTTTTCAAATGATTTCCTGGTTATTGTTCTTAATCTCTCAAATAATTTTTAAAATATATTTATTTTATGATCATAGTTGATAACTTTTGTACTTTTATTTACTACTTATACCTTTTTTGGGTTTTTTTGAGACAGAGTTTCACTCTGCTGCCCAGGCTCCAGTGCAGTGGTGTGGCTACGTCTTACTAGAGCCTCAACCACCTAGACTCAAACAATCCTCCCACCTCAGCCTTTCGAGTAGCTGGGACCACAGCACTCACCAGCATACTCAGCTAATTTCTAATTTTTTGTAGAGTTGAGGTCTCATTATGTTGCCCAGGCTGTTCTTGAATTCCTGGACTCAAGAGATTCTCCTGCCTCAGCCTCCCAGAGTGCTGGGATTACAGGCATGAGCCACCGTGCCCAATCTTGCTACCTACATTTTACCATATATTTGTTTATTCTTGTAGCTTTTAAAATTTACTCCTTGATATTAATCCATTTTTAATAAAATACTATAAAAATATTGTCTTTTGGTTTAGAACATTTTCAGACTGACTTTTGTTTTCACACATGAAAATGATTTTTATAGGGTTACTTTAAATAAAATTTATTACTTTTTAATATGCTGATTTTTCCTTCAATTTATTTTTAGTTATTATTATTATTATTATTTGTGATGGAGTCTCACTCTATTGTCCAGGCTGAAGTGCCATGGAGACATCTTGGCTCACTGCAACCTCTGCCTCTCAGGTTCAAGGCACTCTCCTGCCTCAGCTCACCAAGTAGCTGGGACTACAGACATGTGTCACCACACGCAGCTAGTTTTTGTATTTTTAGTAGAGATGGGGTTTCACCATGTTGGCCAGGCTGGTCTCGAACTCCTGGCTTCCAGTGATCCACCCTCTTCGGCCTTCCAAAGTGCTGGCATTACAAGCATGAGCCACTACACCTGGCCTGTCTTTATTATTATTTTTAGTGGACTCATAACAATTATACTTTTTGCAGGCACAATGTGACATTTTGATGCATATATACATAATCAAATCAGGGTAATAAGCATCACCATCATCTCAAACATCTATAATTTCTTTATGTTGATAACCTTTCATATCTGCTCTTCTTGATATTTGAAAATATTCAACAAATTATTGTTAATTATACTCATCCTATGGTGCTATAGAAAACTAGAACTTATTCCTCCTTTAAAGCTACGATTTTGGGTATGTTAACCAATCTCTCACCATCTCTTCTTCCCACACCCTTGCTAGCCTCTAGTAACCACTATTTTGCTCTTTACTTTTATGAGATCAACATTGTAGCTTCAACATATGGGTAAAACACAGGTGTATTTACATTTCTGTGCTTGTCTCATTTTATTTAGCATACTGTTCTCCAAGCTCTTTTGTGTTGCTCCAAATGACATGATTTCTTTTTAATGGCTGAATAATATTCCATTGTGTATAGATAGCACAGTTTCTTTATTCATTCATCCATCTGTTGATAGACACTTAGGTTGATTGAATATATTGGCCATTGTGAATAATGCTACAGTAAAAATTTGAGAGCAGGTAGCTCTTTGACATACTGATTTTGTTGCCTTCAGAAATATGCCCTGTAGCGAAGTTGCTGGGTCTTATTATGGTAGCCCTATTTTTAATTTTTTGAGGAACTTCCATACTGTTTTTCATAATACCCATTCTAATTTACATTCCCAGCAACAGCATATAAGAATTTACCCTTCTCCACATTCTCTCCAGCATTTGTAATTTCTGGCTTTTGATAACAGTCATTCTAACTAGTGTCAGAAAATATTGTGGTTTCGATATGCATTTCTCTGATAATTAGTACTTTTGAGGTCTTAAAAAATATCTGTTGGCCATTTGCATGCCTTCTTTTGAGAGATATCTATTCAGCTCATATTAAAATGACATATCTATTCATGCCCATTTAAAAATAATTATTTTGTATTAAGTTCCTTGAATATTCTGTGTATTGATCCCTTGTCTGAGAAACAGCAAATATTTTGTCTCATTCAGTAATTACCTCTTTATTCTTTTGATTTTCTTCTTTTATGTGCAAAAGCATTTTAGTTTGGCATAATCCCATTTTTTCCAGTTTTGCTTTTATTTTCTGTGCTTTTGAAGTCTTATTCATGCAACCTTTGTAGCTATTTTTAGTACAAAAATACAATTTAACTAAAATTTTTTTAAAAAAACAATGGAGAGCAGAGTAGGGATTTTCTGATAGCAGTTGAATTATTAGGAAGAGTTAGAACTGAAATTGACTCTCTGACTCTCTAAGTTAATGAAATCAATAACTGCTTCCCCCAAAAACACAAACAAAACTTTTTGGTGATGGGTTATTAATTTAGTAAAGATAAATATTAATTATTTGCTATAGAAGAAGCCTAACATATAATATTATAATGATGATTGTCACAATTTATCTTTATTTTTACTAATGGGAAAATGTTCTTTATTATATTGTAGACCATAAATCAATGAAGGAAAGTAGGGAATCCTTAAAAGTTGAGTGAAATAAAGAAAATAAAAGTAAAACTCAATGACCTAAGGATAAATAAAATTTGGTAGAAAATAATTGGAAACTTCTATGGTACAACATGGTGACTATAGCTTATCATAATATAATATTATATTATTGAGATTGCTGAAAGAGTAGATTTTAAGTATTCTCACCACAAAAAATAAGTATGTGAGATAATTCATATGTTAATTGGATAAATTTAGCCATTTCACTCTCTATATATTTCAAAACAGGTTATACATAATAATTACATATGTTTTATTTGTCAATTTAATCTTTTCAAAAAAGAAAAGAAAAGAAGAAGAAGTGGGAACTAGCTTGACAGAATACCCTTTCCTGACTAGAATGATTTTGTCTTTTCATCTTTATTGCTCCAATTTTTGTTATTGTATGTATGCTTATACTGTGATATTTTTTGGTGTCTTAATTGAAGTAGTCAACAAGCTCACTTTAGAATCCCTTTCCCTCCAAATACTTTATTTCAAATACATTTTGAACTTTTCAGAATTCTGCATAATCAGATACTGCACAGATACATGAAACATCCTTCCGTGATCGAAGTGCAGGAGCTTTAGCTTATGAAAATTCTCTGAAGGCTGCACAGAGTGTTTTGGCTTAATTCTGTGTTGAGGAAAATGAGATCACTTATCAGGTAAAATGCTGTTTGAATGCACTGTTCTGTATAGAAACAAGGATGTATATGTATGTTTTCACGCATTGTTCCAGAACATTACCAGTATATCTAATATAAGACCAAGAATGTTTTACATAACTGAATTGCAATATTATTTTTATTATTAAGGTATTCAATAGTTAAAATTCTTCAATTGGCAATAAATACATGTCAACCTAATCTTATCTGTCACTGTTTTCTAAGGAACACATTAAATACTGCTATACTTTATCTGTTGCTATGTGTAATACGTACGCCATGCTTCATTGTGTGAACATCTCTTAAGCACTTACATAAACACTTCTCTACCTTTTCTAGTTAGACTTCTGCACCTTTCTATAGTATTATGATAACAGTAAAATTATTTCAGTAGTCCCTTGTTAGACTTCTGTACCTTTCCATAATATTATGATAACAGTAAAATTATTTCAGTAGTCCCATGATGGCATTAAACATATCTAGAGAACACTCCCCAAAGTTCCTTTTTAATTAAGATTCTTTATGAATTAGATAATTGAATATAAGCTCATAACATGGCCACCTTCCAAGAACTAACAATAGTTATGTTAGTGAACTATGTTACCTAGTAACAAACGCTTCATAGCATTTCCATAATATTTTACTAATACATTCAAGTTGCCCTAAGTTATCATAGCCAAATACATGGGCAAAACTATCCACAAATATTACATAACCACCTCTGTAAAAATGCATTTTGTCTTTTCTCTCAAAGTTCCTTTTGTATATATTCCTGGTTTTCTGCTTCACCCTGGAAACTGGTTCTGTGCCACAATAGCTATGCCAAATGGGGAAAAATAAACAATAAAAATGAATTAATTAGTAATTCTAGAAATAAAAATAAAATTTCTGAAGGAAAGGAATTTTCCTAGATTGGGACTGATAACTGAGTAAGCATGAGAGAGGAAAGTAAGATAAATCAATTAAATTTATATAAGATGTAAAACAGTAAGAAAAAAATTTCAAAGATGAACAGAGACTTAGGGGCTTGTTAGATGATCTTGATATCAAACAGTTCAATGCATGTGTAATTATAATAGTAGAAAGAAAGAAAATTGAGAAAAATTATTTAAGAAATTGTTTTATATTTTCCAAGTTTTATGATAGACATACATTTGCAGATATAAGATGCTTAATAGACATCAAGTAAAAAGAAAAATAAGCTAAAAGTTAGGTGGATTACTGTCAAATATTTGAAAGCCAGAGATAAAGTATATATCTTGAAAGTGACAAGAGAAAATCAATATGTTAAATGCAGGAGACAAGATTCTAATCAATGGCTAATTTATTACCAGAATTTATGAAGAAATGAAAAAATAGAAATAACATCTTTACAGTGTTGAAAAAAATGCGCGCACACACACACACACACACACACACACACACACACATTGTCAACCCAGAATTCTATACTCAGCAAAACATCTTTCAATAGTGAAGGTAAAATATAAATATTGTCACATAAAATAATTAAGGGTACATCATCACCAACATACCTGACCTACAAGAAATGTTAAGGGAAATTCTTTAGGCTGAGAGAAAATGATAGGAAAGAAAAGATGCATTATCAAAAAAAAAAAAAAAAAAACCAAAAAACATCTGAATCAGAAAATATCTAGGTAGATGAAAAAGTTATCTTTTGGCCATTTTCTTTATAATTTTTAGAGAAATCATATAACTGTTGAAGAATATATGTGTGTGTTAAAGAATATATATATACATATAGCTGTCTTTTAGATTTATATGGATGTATATTTAATATAACCATAACTTAAAGAGGGTGATATGAACTTACATGCACAAGAGTTTGATGTTTTAAGCAATGTAGCACATTATTAAACTCTAAAGAGTTAAGGATACACATCATAATGCCTATGGCACTGAGAAAAAGTAATGAAAGAAAGTAAAGTAGCTAAAAATCCAACAGGAAAATGTAAGTCATATCTAAAATTTTTTTCAAGTAAAAAAAATTACAAGAAAAAGGAACCAACTGGGTGTGATGACTCATGCCTGTAATCCCAGCACTTTAGGAGACTGAGGCGGGCAGATCACCTAAGGTAAGGTGTTCAATACCAGCCTGGCCAAAATGGCGAAGCCCCATCTTTACTAAACATACAAAAAATTATCCACACATGGTGGCAGGTGCCTGTAATCTTAGCTACTAGGGAGGCTGAGGCAGGAGAATCACTAGAACCTGGGACGTAGAGGTTGCCGTGGGCCAAGATTGCACCATTGCACTCCAGCCTGGGAGACAGAGCAAGACTCAGTCTTTAAAAAGAAAAAAAAGAAAAAAAGAACCAAGTTAAGACAGAGAAAAAAGCAGAAAACATAAGATATCACCCACAACATAATCATATCAATAGTTACGTTAATTGTTAATGAACTAATCAAAGTAAAATTTGTATTTTCAAAATGAATTCAAAAACAAAACCAAGTTTTATACTATCTAAAATTAACACACTTGCACTGTTGGTGGGGGAGTGTAAATTAGTTCAACCATTGTGGAAGACAGTGTGGCAATTCCTCAAGGATCTAGAAATAGAAATATCATTTGACACAACAGTCTCATTACTGGGTATATATCCCAAAGATTACAAATTGTTCTATTGTAAAGACACAGGCACACGTATGTTCATCGTGGCACTGTTTACAATAGCAAAGACCTGGAACCAACCCAAATGCCCATCAATGATAGACTGGATCAAGAAAATGTGGCACATATACACCATGGAATGCTATGCAGCCATAAAAAAGGATGATTTCATGTCCTTTGCTGGGACATTGATGAAGCTGGAAACTATCATTCTCAGCAAACTGAAAAAATAACAGAAAACCACACATCACATGTTCTCATTCATAGGTGGGTGTTGAACAATGAGAACACATGGACACCAGGAGGGGAACATCACATATTGGGGTCTGTTGGGGGTTGGACAGTAGGGGAGGAATAGTCAGGGGTGGAGAAGTTGAGGAGGGATAACATTGGGAAAAATGCCTGATGTAGGTGACAGGGGGATGGAGGCAGCAAACCATCATGGCATGTGTGTGCCTATGCAACGATCCTGCAAGCTCTGCACATGTACCCCAGAACTTAAAGTATATTAAAAAAAAAAGTAAAAAGAAATCTACTGAATGAATAAATACAGAGTGTTTTATATTTAATAAGCATACAATAAATTCTAGCAACACTGAAAATAAAAAGAAAACATGAGGGGAATGAAATATATTTCAAAATGAATATTAATAGAAACATCACATAAAATTTGTGAAATACAGCTAATAAAGCATTTAAAGGGAATTTATAGCTCTATAATTCTTTTGTATATATAAATATATAATTTAAATATTTAAATATTATTTTATACATTAACTTATTTTATATATAATCACTCATAAAACTATTAAAGTACAATTGCTAAAAACAAATAATTGAGCCTTCCCCATTAAAAGACTAGGAAAATGGAACAAATCAAACCAAAAGGCATAGGAAAGAATAATATAAGAAGACATAAATAAAAAAGAAAATGAAAATATAATTTAAGAAATTAACAAAATAAAATGTGAATTATATGAAAAGATTGACAAAATTTTCCCTTGCAGATTTGATCATGAAAAATATGATGAGAAGACACATTGCCAGTATCAGGCATGCAAGTGAAAAAATAGAGATTCTTAGCTTGCTTTGTTGTTTTTAACTTTTATTTCAGATTTGGGGGGACCTGTGAAGGCGTGTTATATAGGTAAATTTGTTTCATGGAGGTTTTTTGTACAGATTGTTTCAAAACCCAGGCATTAAGCCTCATACCCAATAGTTATTTTTTTTCTGCTCTTCTCCTTCCTATCACCCTCCATGTTCTAAAAGAACATCATTAACAATTTTATGCTGATGAATGTGGTAACATAGATTAAATGAAAAATTTATTTAGCAACTATTGCTGCTAAAGTCAGCTTCATCTAGGTGTACCATCATCACCAATACCTTGCCTCAGCTTGCTTCCTGCCTTGGGGCTTTTTGGATGCTTTAGTTCCCACACTGCTGCAAACTTGAAAGTACAACTGTCTTAATATCCCATAGGACAGCTCTTGACCAGTGCAAGATGAAGAGAAGATTCAATAGATAAATACTCTCCTTTCTACTGTTTTCAGGTGGACAACTCTGGAGGCAAATTCTCAGGTACTTCAAAGGCAATCAGTGGAATCAAATCCCAATTACTCACAGCTTATAACATACTCTCCTGCTGGCTTTGTTTCCTTCTCTCACTCTTCCCAGTCCTCCATTCCATTTCCTGGCATTACAAACAAACGATCCATAAGCAAGTTCTCAGGCTCAGGTTTCTGGAAAAAAAGTATGACATCAGTGGGATGAGAAAATTTGAGAAATATCTGGTAAACAGCAGCTGGGGTTGGAAATGACAGAAAATGAGCAGATAAATCATTTGCCCATGATGTTCAAGTAACTGGATCATACCAAAAAAGTACAACTCTCCAACTCACTTTCCATGTTCATCACAGCTCAGGTATAGTTCTGACTTCATCATCTTCACTAGAGCACATGTAAAGTACTCTCTCTGGAACAACGACAGGCGTCAATTCACAAGAATAAGGCAAGCATGTCATTTCCATTCACACTTTATTGTGTAAAGCTAGCTTGTCATATGGCTACATTTGAGTTCAGCTGCATGAACACTATAATGCTCTAGCAGGAAATGATTACACATATTTATGAAAAATGATGAATACAGTCATCTAAATAAAACTCAAGAAAATACTAATAGTGAAACAATAACAGTATTTAACCAGATGTTTAGACACATGGTTACTGGTAAATATAATACATTCTGGAAGCATACAAGACATTTTAATGAACTTTAAATTAAGACACCTAAATTTCAAAAGTAAAGCATCTTTCCCTTAAATTATTATTTTACTGTGTTGGAAGTAAATTATAATCAAGTTATTTGTACCAGAAAAATAGATTTGGTACTGTCATTTTTTCCTTATTTTTTTAATAGTCCAGACTTTCATCACATGATTGGTCTTACCCATATTTTACTTTCTTAAACTCATAATATTCAGAGAGTAAATGTTATCATAGAGATACATTTTTATATAAATTAATCTAATCTTTTAAACAAATATATTACAATATTTGTGAACTCCTAAAATATTAGTTGAAATGCTGAAAAAAGTTGGGATTTATAATTCTTATTTATTTCACTGCTGTTGCTTGCTGCCTATAACACTGTTTTTTTGTATAAATTTGTGAGGTACAAGATAATTTTGTTACATGGATTATGGCACGGTGATAAAATCAGGGCTTTTAATGCATCCATTACCTGAATAACATACACTGTACCCCCTAGGAAATTTCTCATCATTCACTCTCCTTTCACTCCACCCTTCCTAGTCTCCATTTAACACCAATGTAGGAGTCACACATTGTTATGAATTAACTGGGTTTCTAAGTAGGTCTGATGTGAGTTTACTTTTATAAAGGAATATCTTTGATGTTTCAGTGATATATTTCATCCCCAAATTTATGGGATGAAATTAGGAATTATATTATTAATAAAAGAAACCATACTGCCTAGAATTCAATTGTAAACTCCACATCGAATAATGCAAGAAATTCATTAGCCTAAGTTGACCTGAAAATGTCAATATGCCCTCATTGTATAAGATTAATTTTGTGCTACGCATCCTGCAGTGATTTTAGCCAAACTATTATGGAATTATAGATGTCATTATACTGTTTGAAGACATGCAATTTCATGTTCTCAGCTTACTCCTTAAAGTAGCTGTGCAGAAGTCAAATTGAGGCAGCTTTGAACACTTAACACAAAATGATCTGCAGTGTTCAATTAGTAGTTTCTTCTCATTTTAAGGGTCTTATATTTTAACTAGGAAAAGTGAGAATCTGTGCAAAAACAATCGAAAGTTTGTGGCTGCCATAAGAGAATGTTAACTGAGGCAAGCAACACATTTCCATTGAATCATCCCCAGAGGCTTAAGGGAACATAATATATGTTAAAGATAGGTTGAAGCAAATGCTATAGCACAGGCTCAGAGCTTCTTTTGAGCCAGCATAGGAGGATAATACATGTCACTGCAAACTATTCATTTGAGCATTGCACTTAATTACACTCCTCAGGGTAAAAGTGGGCATACTCTCATAATGCTTACTATAGCATAGTATTCCAAGCACACATTTTTATGTAATGGATTCAAAATGCCTTGCAGATACTGTGTAACTATCCCTGTCTTTCTTACAACGGTGGGCTGGTCTGAATTTAATGATAGCTACTGTTGAACTCACCTGTACTGAGCTAATAATTTAAGTTGAGCTTGTTGAATCTTATTTTTTTGTTTTATAACCAAAGTTGATTTTTCATTTGCATATATAAATATATATATATAAATATATATATAAATATATATATATATATTTATATATATATAAATATATATATATATTTATATATATATATATATGTGCCATCTACTTTAACAACAAAAAGGAGGTATCTCAGGAAAGGTTCTAAGGCCAAGCTGCAGTGCTGAAAGCTTTGTAAACCTATTTTGATTCACATAAACATCACCTCTTTAAACCAAATCTGGCATCAATAATAATGATTTATTATTTTTTATTTCCAACATGAAGAAATCATATTTTATTTTTCTTGCTTCCTGTGCAGTCCTACTTGTCTTCACATTTTTCTAAGTTTAGGCGCTAGTTCAGAGGGAATGTGGCTGATTAATGTAGGTGCTTTAACTGAGGTTGGTACTTCTAAGTCCATCAACATAGACAATCTCTGCATAAATCGGTAGAGAAGACCACCAGCTATGTATCCATGGTGTGTTTATTCCATCATTCACCTCCATTACTGTCACTATCTTTTTTTTCACTTGTTTAAAAACAAGAGTTCCTGGGAAGTGTGCTTATAGTCTGGGCAGAATTGTGTAAAATACTTTTTCAAAGGTAGAATATGTTCTTTCTTGCTATTCTCCATTTCCACCTGTCTCCTAAAATGGGATTGATGTAAATAGAAAGCAAATTTTGTTACAGGAGTCCTCGCTTGTCTTAGGGGGATGTATTAAAAGACGCCTTTTGGTGCTTGACACCACCAAAATTGCCAAATCCTATATACACTAGTTTTTTCTATGTATATATACCAAAGTTTATTTGTAAATTAAGCACAGTAGGAAAGTAACAACAACAACAATAAAATAGAACAATTATAACAATATGCCAGCATCACTGCTCTTGACCTTTGGAACCATTGTTACATAAAATAAGGGTGATTTGAACATAAGATTGTGTTACTGCAACACTCAACCTGATACCTGAAAAAGGCTATTAAGTGACAGGCTGGGAGTGTCTGGAGCATGGATCTGCCGAACACAGGGATGATTCACGTCCAGGGCAAGAAGGAGAGGGACAGCATAAAATTTCATCATGCTATTCAGAGTGACATACAATTTAAAACTTTTTAATTTCTTATTTCTGGAATTTTCTATTTAATGTTTTTGAACTATAGTTAGTTGCTCATAGATAACTGAAAGGACAGAAAGTTAAATTGTAGCTATGAAGGGCTACTGTGGCTGGACATGGTGGCTTGCACCTGTAATCCCAGAACTTAGGGAGGCTGAGATGGGTGGATCACCTGAGGTCAGGAATTCGAGACCAGCTTGGCCAACTGGCAAAATCCCATCTCTACTAAAAATACAAAAATTAGCTGAGCATGGTGGCAGGTGCCTGTAATCCCAGCTACTCAGGAGACTGAGGCAGAAGAATCGCTTGAACCTGGAAGGAAGAGGGTACAGTGAGCCAATATGAAACTACTGCAGTCCAGCC
>NW_016107453.1:2086759-2159684 GCF_001604975.1 Cebus imitator | reverse complement strand
AAAAAAAAAAAAAAAAAAAAAAAAAAAAAAAAAAAAAAGAGGCTACTGTATTTCTTGCAAGGCTAAGAGATAATACTATTTGAAATAATTACAGATGTTTTCAGTTGTCCTCTAGAAGGATCTGAAGTTAACAAAATAAGAGTCTAAATCTTGGCTTTGTAAATATATTTGTCTGTTAATTTGTTTGTCCCGGTACTGCTGTTGGATGCAACATATATTGATCAACTTAGTACAACATTTTAAGATACACTAGAAGTTTCATTTTGTATTCTAAAAAACTTCAATGAAATGAAATCATCAATATATTTTTATAGCTCACCTTTGCAAATATATTTTAGTAATATAGATTTCAATAAAATTCCAAAGCTAAATATCTTGTGAAGAAACAACAGAAATTAATTGAGTGAGTTTATAATTTACAGACCTTTTGGTTATAATTTACAGACCTTTTGGTTACACCAAAAATTATTAAAAAAAAATCATCATTAAGTCAGCTATAGTAGAGGGGAACATGCAACAACACCCTATGGTTCACTATGCTATTAATTTTCTTCCATTCATTTATATATGTTTATTGAGTATCTTTTGATATTAGTTGATCAACCACTTTTAAAAATAAAATGCCATAGGAAGGTTAAAGATAGATTGTCATTTTTTTTGCAAGCAATTTACTTTGGCAAATAGAGGCACTTCTATTTTTACTGCAGTTTGTTTTTAAGGGGAGGGGGAAAATATAATTTAAATATAGCATTTGTGCAGCCTACAATATAGTGAATGTATGATAAGAAAACAACAGTATTCTTAGACTAGTACTAGTCAATTACTATTATTTAAGAATGTGGTTCATCAGTGTAATAGAACAACGAGAAAAAATAAATACACATCCAGCTTAGATAACAAAAGGAAAGGAAAACTTTAGTTAGGTGAGGTAAAATTAAATATACTCCCTGATATGATTTGGTTTGACTGTGTCCTCACCCAAGTCTCATCTTGAATTGTAGCTCCCAAAATCCCCACATGTTGTGGGAGGGACATGGTAAGAGATAATTGAATCATGGGATATGATGGTTTTATAAAAGGCAGTTCACATGCACACACTCTTGCCTACTGCCATATAAGATGTGCCCTTGTTCCTCCTTCATTTTCTGCCATGATTGAGGCTGCCTCAGCCATGTAGAATTGTGAGTTCATTAAATCTCTTTTTCTTTATAAATTTCCCATTCTCAATTATGTCTTTATTAGCAGCGTGAGAACAAAGTAATACACTCCCCAACTAGGTACTTCATGGAACACCAGTGTCTGACTTATCTGACCAAGTGCTTTGCCGGGACAAAGAGAAAAACAAAAGCTACTGCCAGGTTAGTCAGAGAAATAAAATCTGTGTAAATACTCTACTTAAAATGATTTATGTGCTTTACAACTCTAAAATCAAACTATGTTATAGTTACAGTGGAAACTATAAACTTTGCAGATGACATGTGATGATAATGGTACAAAGTATAAGAATTAACAGAGAACATAATATCAAAAAGAGAAGATGAGCATAATACACTACTAATTTATTTTTCTATTGGTTTTTCTAGATTAGGATTTGCATCATCTCTATGGTGAGTAGTGAGTGCATTAAGTTACAACATTTTTGTATAGTTTCATATTAGATGTATATAAGAATTGTATAATGGAATATATTTAGTTTTAGCATATAGAGAAGATAATTTATATACATGTCTTATCTTTATTATTTTCTCATTTCAAGCCCCGTATATACATGTATACATAAGCTATGTGACTCAACCAATAATTGCAACCAAGAACACATATGTTCAAAGCAGAAAAACTTCAGATAAGTAATGTGCCTTTTAGAGATTATTTACATTTAAATAATCTTATTTCCCACTGGATCAACTATATTTTATAGCTGCTGTATATGCATAATTACCAGGCAGTATATTCCCATTTCCTTAGATCTCCTATGTTTATTCTCTACTCATCCAACTCATGAAACATCACCCAATTCATCAACTCACCTAACTCATAAAATATCATCCAACTCATGAAACATTGTCCCCACCCCATGTGTGAAAAGCCTCCTCGATCTTTCCAAGTTTGTTCAGTGTGTTCATTTTCTCCTGACTAGTATCGATATCAGATTCATTTATTTTGAACTTATTCTTCCCTTTCAAAACATTATCTTGAAATATTTTTCTTCCCATAGTGCCCTGAACACATTGGTGATATATGACGCAAAGTTTTACTGAAAGTCGGTATAACAAAGGTTTCCCAGATTATGTAAAAGCAAGATTGATATGGTTTGGATTTGTGTCCTTGCCAAAACTCTTCCTCCATGTGAAATTGGAGGAGGGGTCTGGTGGGAGGTGACAATTATGGAGGCAGATTTCCCCCTTGTTGTTCTCATGATAGTGAGTGAGTTCTTATAAGCTCTGGTGGTTTAAAAAAGTCTGTGGCACATCCTCCCTCACTCTCTTGCTTTCTCCCTCCACCAGGTAAAGAAGGTCCCTGCTTTCCCTTTGCCTTCTTTCATGACTGTAAGTTTCCTAAGGCATCCCAGTCATGTTTCCTGTTAAGCCTGCAGAACTGTGAGTCAAATAAAACTTTTTTCTTCATAAATTACCCAGTTTCAAGTAGTTCTTCAGAGCAGTGTGAAAATGAACCAATACAAAGAACAATAAAATAAAATAAAATAAAATAAAACAGGCTTCCACTTAAGATTGAATAGATGATGTATCAGTTCTAAGTATTTGCCTTCCATTACTTACCACTGAATATTCCGTACAGTCTTTATTCAACCCCTGTTCCGTCAACTCTCATTCCACAAGCTGCAATAAATATATCCACATTCAGGTAGGCCTCCATTCTCTCTCTTATCTTTGAGCTTCTAACCCTTAAATTCTATTGTTTCATTCTTCTTTAAAATAAAGTTTATGCTTTCCTTTTGCATATCATGACAACAACAACAACAACAAATCATAAAGCCATTTTGTTTACCATTAGTCTAACCACTCCTGATTTCTATCCTTCAGCAACAGAAAGAACATGATGAGTCTTTGAAACAACAGAACTCAACTATGTTGTTCACAGTATAATGCAGGACTTTCTCTCCACAGTTGGCCTGGTTCACAGTAGAAAACAGTAGAGTTTCATTGTCTTTAACTCTGTCCCCTAAAGTTTTTCATCCTGACCACAGAAACTCTCCTAAGTTGGTTTGTGTGTTGATTTTTATTTTTCTTTCACTTTCACCAACCTCTATGTGGGAAACTATTATAGGAATCTAACACTTAACAGATTTCCTCAATAGCTGATGAATGTATTATATTTTGATATTTTCCTCTTGATCAGTGATCTGTAAGAACCCTACTGCTAAGCCATAACTGGTTTAAAAATGGTCCATAATTACAACCTTATAAAGTAGTTTTAATAACAAACTATATCAGAACCACCCTACTTACCTTTCTGTTAAAGTATATACAAATGTAAAATATGTACAAATATGTAAATAAGCTTTTAAATCTAATAAAGTAGTATTTATGTATCTATTCCTTTGTTATTTAAATAAAACATATTCAGTATCAATATGCTTCAAAATAAATTTGCATTTTCTTTACAGAGTTGGATCAATTATAGCATGCAGGTAAGGTATTTGGGAAACTTAAAAAATAACACATTAACAAGAGTAAGATAGATTTAAGTTACAAAAGGATATAATTGAAGAGAATAAAGTCAAATGGTATCATGAGCTTATAGTATTTAATTAAATACATTTAGGGTAAAAGAGGCTGGGATACTCTAATATAATAATTTTTGGTTTAAGTAAAAAATTACCAAAAAAAGTGCCTTAAGCAATATAGATAGACCCAGTTCACGGAGATAAGAGTCCAGGCATGGACAAGCCACTGGCTCCATCTATAAAATTCTTTTCACTGCATTTTTCAATAGGGCAGTTTTATTCTCAGGCTAATAACAGGTGCAGGCCTATATATAATAATACTGTGCAATTGTAGTGTGCAGAAGAGAAAACTTATTTCCTTGGAACTCTCTTAAAAAAGAAACAGCAGAAAAAGAGAGAAAAGTCCCTGAAACTACAATAACAACAAAACGCATTTACCCATATTCCTAAACACTGATTCCTCATATGTACCTGGCTGGGCAAGCTTACATATCTGTCCTTCCTGAAACGACTCCTGTGACTTGGAGAATGTTGTGTGTTGAATCAGTCACTGGCATGACATTACTTTAAATAAATCAAAGCATACAAATAAAGCTGGCAGGAGCTAGATTTCCCTAAAGTGCCTGAATTTTCCAGAGATATGTATCTATTCCTTTACAGGAATTACAGTTGATTTCTAAACTCCATCTTATATATCAGTTTTTGATCTAGTGTGCCTTTCTATACATACCTATTTTTGTATGTGAAATAGCATATTGCTATGTTTTATAACTCTGCTCCTCTGGTAAATATAAATATAATTTTTTCCAAGAAATATGAGGACGCAATAAAATAGTGTGTGCACACCTGTGCTTACATATGCCTGTTTACACAACTAACATGCTAATGAACTTTAATTGTAGTATCTCATTTATTTTTGATTTAATTTAATTTAGTTTGAGGTAGGTACTACTATTCACTGATGGACACACGCTGATATCAAACTTACTATACAGACAGAGATATAAACATTCACATGTATGTGACTACCTGTAACTGTCTAGATTAAATTCTTTTATCTAATAATTTCTTTTTCAAAGCAATCCGAGTTGTGAAAAGTAACTTGTTTGTAATTTATTAAACTTTTCTTGCTCTGGCAAAGCTTTCTGGATTCTGAATTTAGAAGCTCTGCTGAATCAAAAGCATTTTTTAGAACCTTAAGATGTTATTTGGCCTGATTTTGTTTGATGTTAGTTAGTTCCATCACTATCTAAACAGCCTGTGTGTGATGAGAGTGTGGTTACTGGGCCAGCCATGACTCACTGTGTCTAGCAGTTGGCCACAGCGTTATGGAAACTTCTGCATCTGAATCTGGTGACATCCCATATGTTGTTGACCAGGTTTCCTGTGGTCTAGACAGTGGCCTGAGGGAGGATAATTTTTGTTAATATCTATTCCCTGGGCCATGGTATGTAAATATTGCTTATTTAGGTATTTTTGGAATTGCCTCAAAATTCTTTCATGTGTTTGTGCTCAAGCTATCACCTTAAGTGACAACAGTGAGTATTTAGTGTGTGTGCTTTCAGTGTAGTAAGGCATGTTTCGGAAAGAATGTCACGAACTACAATACTTACCACTTTATCTTTAGTTTTAATGTTCATAAACTTATGTTTGAAAACTTTATATTATGTAAAGTCTGCTAATATTCACTGTGTGGAATTTTATTTGAAACATTGTATTGTTTAATGACAGCTATCATCTATCTAATCAAATTGTTTTACTACCAGAAAACCTAAGGTATAAAACCAAATATTGATTTAAAACCCTAGGAGAGCTGAATTATTTACTTCATAGAATATAATTCATTTTAAATTTCCCTTTAACAAATAATTTACTGTAATTTCATTTAAGCAATTCCTTTTCAGAATGTCTTAGTTGCCTAAACCATAGCACATTCCAATGCCATTAACGTTTCCAGGGAGAAAACAAACAAAAAAACAAATCAGTTTCTGTTCTCTGGAATTAAATAGTTTACATAGATAGATAGATAGATAGATAAGTAGATATAGTCAAGTTATTTATGTACTTATTTTTTGACTTGATTACTGCTAAGTCCTATGAACTATATAATATGCCTCTTTTTTTTTTATATTGGTGAACTGTTATATTCCCCTTACTCATCTCTACTCTTGAATGACTGTTAGAAGTTTCTGATTTCCCTGCACTTGTGAGGGAATGCAGTGGAAATTCCCATACACTGTCAGGGACTCCCCTTTCTTACCTCCTTTTGCCAGGGTGATCCCAGGAAGAAAATTCTACTAAATTTTTAGGAGCACACCCTTTTCCCAAGAATTCCTCTACATTCTTTGGAGACCGTGTTATTAGAATCATCATGTGAGCAGATGAGTATGCCAGTGAAATATACACCAAGCCAAATCAGATAGTGGTACTCAAGATACATGTTGTAAGTACAGCAATGGATGAATGTAAAATGTTGGAAATGGGCCAGAGTTTAAATGTCCTGGTATTATCAAATGCAGTCTGATATTGTAACTTTAAAATTCAGACTAAAAATATATTGACTTCTGGATAGCAGAACTGAAACAGAGATGGGATTGGTTATTTCAAACAGCTGACTGGAGACAATAGAGAATTCTCACAGGCTCCAGGCCATGAAGTTTAATCTTCCTTTTTATTTTATTTCCTGTATATTCCAAGTACTTATACAACCTGACTGGAAAAAAATCTTGATTGACTTAATCTACATAATCACCCTATTTCTATTGTTATTATTCCTGGAACTAAAGAACAGTAAAAAGTATTCCTTCATTGCCTGCTCAGAATCCCAATACTTTGCCTTTGTGTCATTGATTTTCAGATTATAATGCTTTCTACCACAGGCTTTGTATTGTAGCATATACCTACTATTATTTTTATCGTCCCATAATCACTGCATAGCATTTTTTTTTACCTTGGGATACATTGTGATTATTATAATATTTAAGATGAAAGGAGTTAGCTCTTATTTTGCAAGGCAAAGTGTCTGAGATTAGTAGTTTTATTTTCTCCCCATTTTTGTGTAACAACCTGGCACCTGAAATTCCCAATATCCTGTGGCAATTAGTCATTGCTGCTTTTATTGCCCAGAAGACACAATTCAAGCTTCAGCATGTTTTTTCCTCCACACGTCTTATATTGTTAAGCCATTGTTGAACACAGTTTTAGAATATCTTTCTTTGCCACTTTGAAATAATGACATCTTATTGATAACTTGCCAGCTTGGATCATGAGTAGAAATTTATAAGTATGAAATACTTAAAATTACGTTTCAAAATTGGTCACATTAAAATATAATCATTGGAATTCGAATATAGCAGAAATAACTGAATAAATTTACATTAAATGCAATTACTCTGATAGGTTTTCTCTATTACATTGTCCTTGACTCTCTCACTATTGCATGCTGGGTGTGGGGAGAGGAAGATACATTGTTTCTTTTGTGCATCAAGATGAATTATACCTGAGAAGTCTTATTGACACCTGGACTCGATTGAGATTGAGATTTTGAACATTGAGTCTGAACCTGATGACACTGAAATGAAATGAGACTAGGTGGGAGTGGTCTTGGAAATAAGTGAATTTGCATATGGAGGGAAAGCAAATCATTTGTGAACAGAAGGCACACTCTGGTGATTTTAAAACCTGGCACAAACTCTTTGATGTTTTCCTGGCAAGAGGTAGGGATGTATCCTTCTCCCTTGAATTGACTGTCATAACCAGTAAAATGTGGCAGAAGATACTATTTGACTTCCTAGGCTATGTCATCAAATGCCATGAGACCTCTGCTGTATTCATTGAAACACTTTATTCAGAAGCCTGTCTTAGTCCATTCAGCCTTGTCAAACAAAATAACATAAACTGGGCAGCTTATAAATAGAAATGTATTCCTCATGATTATAAAGGCTGGAAAATCCATAATCAAGACGCCAGCATATCCTGTCAGTTGAGGGTCTGTTACTTTATTCATAGATGATGTCCTGTTGCTCTATCCTCACATGGGGGAAGGGGAAAAGAACTACCTTGAGCCTCTTTTGTACAGGCACAAATCCCACTTCTGGGGGCTCCTCTTTCATGACCTAGTCAACCTCCAAAAGGCCCATATTGTAAACCATTACCTTGAAAGTGAGAATTTCAGCATATAAATTATGAGGAGACACAAGAATTCTGACCACAGTACAGCCTTAAGCTTCCATATAGGAAGATCAACTTCTGTAATGTGACATGCTTCAAGCAGGTCCTCACCACATGGAATTTGTGATAGGAGCCAGGGTAGGATCCTCAGTTGACAGCCCCAGCCGAGCCGGGTCTTCGAATCCTCCTAATCCAGTTTTGTCGGTTATGTATATGAAAAGTCTCCAGATGATTCTAAGTTGCAGTTACTCCTAGTCATTGACATCTCTCCTGTTAAGTCTCCAGATACCATGAATCAGAAACAACAAACCATTTCTGCTGGCACACTGAATTCTTGACCTACATAATCTGTAAACATAATAAAGTAGTCATTCTTTACACTGCTAAGTTTGCTTTTATTTGTCATGCAATAGTTGGTACTGGAACACACACTCAGCATAAATCAACATAATGAATTTCAGCACCTACTTACCTATTTCAGCTTTAAAACTATGAATTAAAATTTCAAGTATAAAATTAATTGAAATATTTTTTAAAAAATTCCTGCACATAAATTTATAACATAGTATATATTTCTACATAAACAGGGACAGTAAATATTTATTTAATTGTAAAACGATAGCTGATTTTTTTTCTTTCAATAATAAGTACTTAATGCTAATCAATGGTTTTCTTGGAGTTTCTCAGGGCTCATTTACTTTGAACACCTAATCTGGTTTGACTCTGTGTCTCCACCCAAATCTCACCTTGAATTGTAATAAACTCCACATGTCAAGGGCTGGATCAGGTGGAGATAATTGAATCATGGGGGCCATCTCCTCCGTACTTTTCTCCTGATAGTGAATAAGTTTCACAAGATCTGATGGTTTTATCAATGGGAGTTCGCCTGCATGAACTCTCTTCCCTGCAGCCCTGTAAGACATGACTTTGCTCCTCATTCACTTTCCATCATGATGGTGAGGTCTCCCCAGCCATGTGGAACTACAAGTCAATTAAACCTCTTTCCTTTAAAAATTACCCAGTCTTGGGTATGTTTTTGTTAGCAGGGTGAGAACAGACTAATATAGGATACAAATAATAGAAGTATTTTGTAGGTACTTAGTATTCAATTGCTTATTTATAAAGAGAGAACACAAACTGAATACTTGCTGTCCTCTACTCTCCTTGATTTTTTTTCTGACTTCCAAACCATATCTCTAACATAAAGGATAGTTACATAGCATACTCAATGTAAATATTTTGAAGCATTAAATCCCAGAATCTAAACCAAAAATTAAATAATATAAAATATTTTGTAAAAGATAAATGTCAAAAATCCTCATAATTCAAGCACACACACACACACACACATATACTGGGTTTCAAATAATTTTTACATAGTTACACAAAAATTTGCTTTACCTCTAACTTTAGACTTGAAGATTGTCAAATTTGGAAGAAGTTTTTCCAAATCATCGAAGACAAGCACATATGAATAAATATCAATAAACTTTGAATGATATTAACTAGTGATAATGAAGCAATGTTACCTAAATATTTAAATAAACATAATTTAAATTTACTGAGACATAACTTTTCATTATTAGTTTGACATGGATGTTTTCCTTGAGGAAATCTCAAAACCACATCATTCTTAGGGGACAAACATAAAGAAGACATTAATTTATACCTTTCTTTTGCTTTTGGTAAATAATCCAAGTCAACATGACCTTCATATTTGATTTTTTGATTATATGGTTATATTAGTTTGTTCTCACACCAGAGACTAGGTAATTTATAAAAGAAAGAAGTTTAATTGACTCACAGCTCCACATGGCTGGAGAGGCCTCAGGAAACTCACAATTATGGCAGAAGGCGAAGGGGAAGTGAGGACCTTCTTCACATGGCAGCAGGAGATCGACTTGTAAGCAAGGGAAATACCAGGCACTCATAAAACCATCAGATCTCATGAGAACTTACTGACTATCATGAGAACAGCATAGGGGAAATGGCCCTTGTGAGCCAATCACCTTCCTCCCTCCACATGTGAAGATTACAGGTCTTTTCCTCAAAACATGGTGATTACAATTCAAGATGAGATTTGGGTGGGGACACAGAGCCAAACCATCAGTGGTCAATATACATCTTCCAATATAAGAATTGCTATAGGGCTCATGAAAAACTCAGAATTGTTTTTAGTTAGTAGAGTATGACTATATTCAAATCCAGCATTTGGAAATTTGAAAATCCTGCAAATGGAAAAAATACTATTTATGCACAGAGTAGGAAAGAATTGATATTGCACAATGTTAGTGAGCTTTCTTCAGTATCTGAGTGTTGGCATAAGTAAAAAGTCAAATTAGCTTTAAATAATCAGTTATAATGACTCAATTTTAAATATTATAAGTTAATTTCCCTTTACCAAAGCCAAATCCATCTTCAAAAAATCTGTCTATATCACAAAACCAAGACATCTCATTGCCCAAAGTAAATTTTATTTTTAATGTTTGTTGAAACATTGTGTTTCAAAACCATTGTTTTTTTTTTTTTTCACCTTTTCACCATTGAAAAGAGTTATATATTTTTCACTGAAAAAGATATTAAGGAATGTGTTCAACTTCACTCCAAATAAATTGGATAAATACATACATACCTATCTACCTCCATAAGTATAAAAGTTGTTTTCTCCGAAATATGCATTTATATTAGGGCAACATAAATATAAAGAAGCATCACATATTTTAATGACAGAAATAGCATAAAATGAAAATAAACATTAAATTGAGTGAGCATCTTATACTTTTAAATACAAATTTTCAAAATGTTCATTTTTTTGTAATTAAAACAGTATGTTATAGGGAAATAGAATGAGCCTGAAAAAAAAAGTGTAATCCTAGTTTTGTTACGTGTTTAACTGTAGAAACTTAGAATAATTTCCCAGTATCTGAATGTCCGTTTCACTACAAAGGGACATTCTCTCTCAGGATTGTTGTGGGAATTTATGAAGGACAAGGACATACCAGAGGGCCATGTACAGGTACTTGATAAATGAATGGCATATTTTTTCTGTTTTCTTCTCTCTTGACCAAAGTATTGATCATCCTTAGATATGCTAGCGTCTTGAAAACAGTGACATAAAATACACATCTGTACTTTATACTGATGTATTATCCAACTTTTATGAAACACTTTTTTTTAGAATTTTAGTAAGATACTTTAAATTTTCATTTATGTTATAAAACAAGCTTATCAATTTATAATATAGGGAATACTTAAGATTTTAGTACTGAGTTGAACTTATTGTACAAATTAAACTAAATTGATATGAAGATTATTGTAATTTAGAGTAGTTAAAACTTGTTAAAAAAGTAAATACACGTGAAAAAGTCAATAAAGCAGGAGCATATCTAGTTAATTTTAAAAGCCTCCTTCCTTTTCCTTCATCCTTAGTCATGCATATTAAAAAAATACCAGACTATGCAGACTAACACTATGATTAATCAAGTTCTACATTTGTTAAGTTTCTGTATAAATTATTCTGCTGATTGCTATTCTAACACTGATATAATTATACCTTCTTTAAAAATTTACCAGTTTTATGGAGTATTTATTAAGTCCTTTTTATGTAAGGTGAGGAATTTAGTATATTTATAATTTCATTACTCTTTCTTCAACTTCCCAAGTTTTGGTAGTTACACAATTATTGTTTTAATTAATTAATTAATTAATTAATTCAAAAATATTTAGTGAGGCCAGGCACATGGCTCACACCTGTAATCCCAGCACTTTGGGAGGAGGAGGCACGCAGATCACCTGAGGTTGGGAGTTCAAGACCAGCCTGACCAATATGAGGAAACCCTTTCTTTACCAAAAATGCAAAATTAGCCAGGCATGGTGGTGCATACCTGTAATCCCAACTACTTGGGAAGCTGAAGCAGGAGAGTCACTTGAACCCAGGAGGAGGAGGTTGTGGTGAGCAGAGTTCGTGCCATTGCACTCCAGCCTGAGCAACAAGAGCGAAACTCTGGCTCTCACCCCCTCTCTCTTTCTCTCTCTCTCTCTCTCTATATATATATATACACACACACACACACACACACACACACGTATATAGTGTCACATATTGAGTAATGCACACACACACACACACACATATACATATATTGAGCACACTCTGTGCCAGTCACTAATTTAACTTCTAGGAATATAACAGGGAACAGCACAGACTTGGTTCCTGCTGACTCAGAGCTTCAGTTTCAGGGGAAAGGACAGATAATAAAAATAAACTAATGAAACCACTACACAATGACTTAGCTGCCACATCTTGCCTAGTCTTTAGAGAGAATATTGATGGTGCCATTTTGAGTGAAAGTTAAGCAAAATCTTTCTTGGGTTAGTATTTAATCTGAGACCTGAAGTTTGAGAAGGAAACAGCTAGGCAAAGACCAAGGTCACAGAGCATTCCTGGTAAAGCAAAATGCAACTACATGGCAACATTTTAAAGGTGACAAAAATGTGATGATGTGAGGAAGATATTAGAAGATGAGGTGCAAATAGTTTTGTAACAATTTTGTCTTCGTATCTCTGCACTGCGCCCTATGTCTGTATGTGCCCACATATGCGTGTGTGTATGCATGTGTCCTTTAAAATCTGTGTTTATATTGTTTTCGCTTGTCCACCCCAGTAATGGTTTCTTTTTTTTCGAATATCTTTTGCAAATAACACTTATTTGTCTCTCATTGATCAGAATTGACTCATGTGATTGGTTAAGTCTGGAATATAGGTTGATGTTTGGAGCAGATAAAGAAATCAACCTAATTTGAACCACGTGGGAAGACTGGAAAACTACTGATTCTCTCAAGGGCGATAGAGGAATTGTTACTACAAAATGGGTGAATGGACCATGACCAATGAGTGGTCACTGCAGAAGTCCTGAAACATCAAAGTAGGCATGTCAGTAGGCAAATCTAGCTATAAGTTGACTTCAAATCTAGCCATAAGTTGAAAACTTGAAAAATGGAAGTCATCAAAAGATAGATGATATTTAAGCAATAAGGAAAGTTTAAATCAAGTTGGACAGATGATAGAGAATAATAAACAGCATATTGTCTAGCCCTATGAAACTCTAATATAAAGCTTGGGTAGATGGTAAGAGGTCAGTAAAGTAGCCGACAAAAGAATATTGCACTCATCTATATAGCTGGCGATCTGGAGGGGGAGTTACATTAGACTAAGGTCTTCTATAGGTGGTTCTGCATTTAAATGTCCCTAGGACCATTCCCTGTTCTTCGTGAATGTTCGTTTAGAGTTTAGCTTCTCTGGAGTAGAGTTAGGAAGGATGACTCTCTCCATTACGATTATCGTGTGTTTGTTTTGGATTACGCTGGTTCTACTCAGTTGCTTCTTTAATTCAATATCAGTGTTATGCTCTGGAAAGTCCTCAAAATTACTGCAGTGAATTAACAGCATCCTTTCTTGCTTTCCAGAACTATGTTTTGTATTTACACATCTTAAAATGAGTTTTTCTTCATTTCCACAGGATATCGGAAGGGAAGGAAGTAAATTCCTACCCTCAATATGCCACCTTCTACTAGTAGTCTAAACGTTACTTCTATGAAATAATTTCCTGATAGTTCTGTATGGTTAAAAAAAATCCTGCTGTGTAAACCAAGTAATAATTTCCCCCTGGAAATTGAAATGAAGAATAAACAATTGAGTGAAATTAACACTTAACTAATGTGTTTTCTTTCTAATTCATTAAATATTTTAGAGCTTTGGGAGCAAAAGCAGCAGCTCTTTTATAACTTTCCAGAACACCTTTATTATAATCAACCTACTTCATGTGACACTCTGATATTCTTAGTTTTACTTGTAATTGCACTTTTGCCTTTCTAATTGCTCCAAAATAGTAATAAATAATTTTTTTAAATATTTTATCTCCTTGAAAACAGAATGAATTCGTCCATCCACTTATTAGCATCTATCATCTTATTGAGGTCAGTTCCCTTAAACACTTTGCATAGAATATACTGTCCTAACTCAGTTTTCTCTTAAAATGTTAGGATAAAAGTCTTCAAGACAACTACCACAGAAGTCAGGATGCTTGCTTCAAATGATGCTATAGGATTGTTACTAGTCCTAGTATTATTTTTAAAAAAGTGAAAAGTATCACAGAAACAAGTACATAATAGACACCCAATCCATATTTGCTTACTCTTTTAAATAAAAGACAATTTCACAAACAAGTTAATTGATCTCTATCTGGAATGTTGTGCTTATTAGATAGTTTCACGTTCAACTGGGAAATAATTTTGGAATTTGATATGAAATCCATGTACACGGTTTACATTCATTTAAAACCATATATTTTGCTCAACAGTTTTTCATTTATTTTCTGGCACTGCCTAAAACCAGATGATATTGCACTACAAAAAGTGAATTGGTTACTGAGCCTTTCCAGCTGTGAAAAAGGAAACAAATTCCATACTCTTTAGGCATTATGTATAAGAAAAACATTTTTCATGACAAGTAAATATGCTATGGCCCTTTACCTCCAGGTAAGTGGTCTTATTTTAAATGTTTAAAATGACTGTGACACTCATGAGAGTTCAGCTAGGCAAATGAGGATATTGTTTGATTTTGTGGCTAATTCTAGTTTTTTCTTATTTTTTAAGTAAAACAGGATTTTTTTCCCTGTATGATAAGAGTTGATGGTGTCTAGTATGAAACTGGCACTATAGCCTAAATTATAACTAGCAATACATCAATTCTCATTTAATGTCTTTTGTCAATAATATAATGGCATTGACATGTTAATGCCACTTTTGTAAATCTATACATGTGATTAATAACCAAATGTATCAAACCCATTTTATGTGTGTGTGTTAATAATTTAGCTCATTGATAGACAGAGAGTAGACTCACTGCAAATGTTGTTGCTGTTCTTACTCTTGTTCTTATTTTTCTTGTTCTATAAGGAGGATGTGTAAATCAATGTCACACTTCATAGGATCTCTTCCTGGGTTTAACTTTGTCAGAATTCCATACGTTGCTTTTCAGATGTTCTAGTTGGAAATTTATAGTCATGACCTTTTAGTAGACAAATAAATAGACTTTGATAAAGTTGTGACATCCTGTTGTTTCGTAATAAACCAAAGGAAATGGTATCCTACAAGAATAAGAAATTTGTCTGTCTCCTGTGTTGTATATTTGATTACTGCGTTACCATGTATTCTTCTTTGGAGCTCTACTCTGTTTGGAAGACATATCCTTCAAGATCCTACTGGAAAAAGAGTATGTAAAATGAGTTTTTGGATTTGTCTATATCCGAGATTATTTTTAATTTGCTTACTCACTAGATTAATAGTATGGATGGTATATTAGCACCCTATTTTTTTATTTTGCTTTCACACTAGATTAATAGAACATATGGTATATTAGCACCCTATTGCTATTGTAAAATATTACCACAAGGTTGGTGGTTTAAAACAATACAAATTTGTTTGTATTGGCCTGGAGACTTTTGCTGTGAGAAAACCTCCTCTTCAAGTATTTTCCAAAAGGATACCTGTGCCTGGGTCTCTCTCCTACTATGACTTTTAGCCAGACTAGTAAAGCTGAGAGCATTACTTAACCTTCTTCTTACATGCAGGCCCCTTACATTGCAGAATGGGACATAGAGCCCCAAATGACACTCACCAGTTTAATCCACTGCCTGTGTGGTCCAATGTACACTCTGTTTACATCTTTCCTATGAAATAAAGACACAAATGGGGCATCAATCTAAGAACTCTGATAAACTGTCTATTGAAATGCTGTAATTGTTTCAAGTTTCTGAAAACTCCATGTAATAAATTTTCCATATTGCATTAAAATTTCTGGTTTCTGTTTATTTTTCCTTTATTCTTTCTACTCCAAGGTAGGAGAGTGGGAGGGGGAAAAGGTGGCTGTGGCCGTAAGGGTGGAGTTAGAAAGGGGATGCCACAACTTAGTGTCTTAAAGCAATACAAATGTATGCTCATGCAATTCTGGAGGCTGAAAGTCTAAAGTTGATTTGTAGAACTGCACTCCTCTTAAAAGTTTTACAGAAAAATTTGTTTCCTTGCCTTTTCTAGCTTCTAGACACTTTCTTCACTCTTGGTTTTTAGAAGTGGCCTATCTCATATTTTCAAAGCCAACAGAAAATATCTGCTAATCACTCTCTCTCCCTCAGTTCCAAACTTCAATCACATGGTCTTTTTCTTATTCTCACTCTCCTGCCTCCCTTTTATAGGACCTTTATGATTACATTGGGTCTACCCAAATAATCCAGAATAATCTCTTTATCTCCAGATCCTTAACTTAATATCCCCAAAGTCTCCTACTTTACATGTAACATATTCACAGGCTCCAGGGATGAGGATATAGGTCTCATTATCACGGAAGACCCAAATCTTATCATCTAATTTATCTAAGTTAGTCATGGGTGGGGCTTTCAGTATTATCCACTCTGGGGCAAAATTCTTCTCCATCGGGGGATCTGTGAAACTATAAAGCATAATATTGGCTCCTAAAATACTATGGTGAGATAAGCATTAGATAACATGAGTAGATAGCCAATTCGCAAAAGGAATCACCAGTCCTAAGCAATTTCAAAATCTATCTTTGCATTCAACATTGGGTTTTAAGGCCTGAGAATTATTCTCTGTGTTTCTTGGCTCTGCTGCAATTGTAGAGATTCTATGTGTTTGCAGCTGAGTAGTTTTATCATTTTGTTTTCTACATGTAGAATTTGGGAAATTCAATAGCCTACCCTCATTTTATTCTGTTTCCCTCTTAGTTCAAGCTCACATGGAGTATGTCTTTTGGCACAACATTCTTAAGAATCTTGCGAATGTCCCTTGTTTGTTTCAGGGATTCTCTCCACTAGACAAGAGGCTCATCCATAAATCTTCCTTTTATAATACCATCTCTATTCCTGGCTTCTGCTTGGAGGGCTGAAGGGAAACATGAGTCACTTGTCTAATCATTTCAAAAGGCCATGTGTGTAATTGAATACTCTGATCTTTTGATCTTTCCAAAGTACTAGCAAAGGGTTGTCCAGCCACACCTTGGCTTTCTCTCCAGAACAGGCTTTCTTGATGATGAATCTTCTAACTGTAGTGCCATTGCAATCTGCATAGGCTGAGAATTTCCCAAGTCATCAAGCCCTGTTTCCTTTTTTCCTAACGTTGCTTCCTCAATCTATCTCTTTCTTTTCACATTTCACTGTAGGTAATGGGCAGAAACAAGGCTCTACCTTCAGCATATTGCTTGGAAATCCCCTCAGCTAGATATCAAGGTTTATTTCCTATAATTTCTGCTTTCCACATAACTGTAGGGCACCCTTCCACCAAGCTTTCTGTTACTACATAATAAGGATCCCTCTTCCTCCAGTTTCTAATAGCATTTTCCTCGTTTCTTTATGGACCCTCACTAGGCATGCCTTTAATGCTCACATTTCTACCAGTATTCCATTTATGATGCTTTAAGTATTTTCTAAGATGTATGAATATAGGATGTGTGAAAAAAATTTTTATTCAGACTCTGTAATTAGTGATTCTTATGAGAATTACTGAATTATCATGCCATTCTAATTCCCCCCACCTGAAGGCTGTTATCATAGTTTATTAAAATCTGGTTGAGATTTTAGGACCCCCTTGAACTAGAAACCAATGCACTTAAATTATACTTTTGGTATTAACATGTCTATAATTTTTTTTCATAATTTTTCTGAAATCTGAGATTTTAGGATGCCCTTGAACTAAAAACCAATGCACTTAAATTATACTTTTTATATTAATATGTCTATAATACTTTTTCATAATTATTCTGAAATCTGTTATTCAGTTATTGAACCTGAGGTTAATCCCATTTTAAAATATTTTTCTTTTATTTTGTACATTCTGTGTTCTTTATTATTTATTTCTGTAATTTTTGCCACATTTATACATCTTATATCGAGCTTTATTTTTATATTTTAAAATAAAGGACATTTATTATGTCCTGTTCTAGTCTGGATTTGTTACCCTTTAGATTTTCAGCACAATTGTCCTTCTGTGTCTTCCCTTTGCTTTCTACTTCATTGAATCCATTATTCCTTCCTCATGTTTTCTTTTACTGTTTATTTTTACAAATAAATTCACAATTAAATCCTTAAACTGGGTGAAGTGAGCTGAAATTTTTGAGTTCTTAAAATAGCTTTAATTCACAGTTATTTTCATTGATTGATAGTTATAACATTATGGGTTGAAAACTATTTCCCACAGAAAATTAAAGCTCCATTTTCTCCTGTTTTGAGCTACTATAGGTGAGATTAACAATATAAATGAATATTCATTATTTTGTAGGTAAACTGTCTTTTCTCTTGAAATTTTTTAGTTGATACTTTGAGGTGATATACTGGACATCAGCCTATGTATTTATTTTTGTTAATTTTTCTAGGAGGTTGGTGAAGCCCTTTCACATTGAAGACCTCTGTCTGCTTTCTCTTCAGGAAATTCCCCTGTATTAAATTCTTTAGTAGAGTTCCCTATTCCACTTTATTTAGGTTCCTTGTAATCTTCTGTTTTGGGGGGACAGCACTAACTCTTTGTTGTAATTATTCCTCTCCCAACACTATCCTTATGTATTTTGTTAAGATTTATTGTATTTTTATTACTCCACATACTCTGAGTAAAGCTGATTTATCTGGGGGAGACAAGTGAACCAAAAAGAATCAATTAGTTCCTGGGATTTTTGAAGAAGGCATGAGAAAAACGTCTAAAACTCTTTTATGTCCAGTTTAAATTGTAAGACTCAATGTTCACATTTATCACTTTGAAAAGAAAGTCATGATGAGCAGCAAGTAGTACTTACACCAATACCTATACTATGTCTCCATCTTCATATATAATTACCTGCATCTAATGTCTATATGCATCTAATACCTGACAAGCTGTGTGTGTATCTATAGCAGCAGTTTTTAACCAGGGGCAATTGTGCCTTCAGGGAGTTTTTGGCTATCACAACTAAGTGAAAGTGCTCCTGGCATCCAATGGGTAAATGCCGGAGATGCTGCTAAAACTCCTACATGGACAACCTTCTGCCACAAAGAATTATCCATCTTGGAATGTCAATAGTGCCAAGTTTGAGACACCCTGACTTAAAGAGAGTCCTTGTAAAAACAAGATCCCCTTATTATGTTCCCTGAAGGCATTATGTTGTTTCTTTGAGTAATCTGATATTTTTCTTTTTCAAACATTTTAAATTGATACGTAATAATTGTACACATTTATGGGATATACAGTAAATTATTATTTACTGCTTCCTTAGTCTCAATTTTGGAAAATAGCTCATTATCATTAAAATTTGTTCTTTCAGCTAAGCTAATAATAGTATTTCAATTTACTTAAAGAAAGAACATATACACTAACAATGAGCTTTTATTTTATATTTTGGTGTGTACTGAACAGTGGCAGATATCTCAATGTATTTGCATGATACTGTTTTGTTTTTGGTTGCCTTGCATCCTTTTATCTGAAAAGTACCAGTGTTTATTTGTATTGAGAATAGAACTGTGAAAGATCTATCTCTGAAGGCATTGTAGTGTTTCTTTCATTTTGAACATCATAACAGTTATTAAATATGTTTTTTAATTTGACATATAATAATCTTACATATTTATGAGGTAAATAGCCATGGTGTGATACATGTCATTACAGATCACCATATACAGGTAGACAGATCAGAGTAATTGGTGTATCTGTCATCCCAAACATTTATTATTTATTTGTGTTGGGAACACTAATTATTATTCTATTTGAAACTATGAAATATATTATTGTTAACTGTAGTTATTTTATGGTGTTATAAAAAACTAAAAATTATTTCCCTTATCTAGCTGTAATTTTGTGTTCTTTAATAAATCTGTCCCTATCGCTCTTTTCTCTACATTGTCTGGCTTCTAATATCCTTTGTTCCACTTTTTGCTTCTATGAGGTCAATTTTTACATTTTTTTTAGCTTCCACACATTAGTGAGAACATGGCTTATTTTACTTAACATAATGCCTTCCAGTTTCATCCATGTTGCACAAATGACAAGAGTTTATTTCTTTGTGGTTGAATAGCATTACATTGCATATATATACCACACTTTAAAATCCATTTATCTGATGCTGGTCACCTAGGTAGATTCCATACCTTAGCTGTTGTGAATAGTGTTGCAGTAAACATGAACGTATAGATGTCTTTTCAATATACTTCCCTTCTTTTGAATAAATGCCCAATAGTGGCATTGCTGGATCATATGGTAGTCCTATGGGTAGTTTTCAAAGGAATATTTAACTGTTCTCCATAGTGGCTGTACTAGTTTACATTCCCACAAACAATGTGTATGAGTTTCCCATTTCTTATGAGTATTTGAGTATTTGTCATTCTTTGTCTTTTGAGAATAGCTATCCTGTTTGGCATGAGAGTATTCCTCACCATGGTTTTGATTTGCATTTGCCTGATGATTAGTTGTGTCTTCTCCATTATGTAAACTTAAGAGTAAAAATATTTTTAAAGTAAGTAAATAGTACAAAAATACAAAAATAAAGCTCTGTATAAGATGTATAAATGTATAAAACTACTATGCTTTAAGAATCTATGACTATCAACAGCCAAAAAAATGTGTTCTATCAGAAAATAATGTTTCATTTGAAGCCAAGTTTTTCCTAAAGAATGCGTTTCTGAAACGCATACTTCTCTAGCAAGCAAACTTCTCTGAGTTTAGTGACTGCAGGATGTCACTAAATAAATATATATAAATATATAAATAGTTCAAATAAATAAATATATAAATAACTCAAAATAATATTATGCCCTGTATTAAAGAAAAGCAAATACTCAAGTGCTTTTGCACAGGTTATTAATGAATTTTTGTAATTTGTCTTAAAAATTTTCATAAAAAACTGAGACCCTAATATCTGTGAATTAACTCTTTAATTTGAATAAATCATCCCATTTTACTATAGATTTATAATGCTGAGATTAAGAAAATAATTAGCACCAAATGAAAACTTTCTTAGCCTTTCTAGAAGTGTGTTATCTCAGTTATATCAGAAAGAAGGAATTGAAAACATTGTTACAAGGATTCTTGAAGTTTCTCTGATAAATCTACAAGTTTGACTCCAAATAAAGAGCACATTTATTACTACATTTTGTAAAATGTTTGTGGTAAGAATTACCTATAGAATATTTTCTTTACTACTTAGCTGCAGACTTATCCTCAATAGTAACTATATGTGATTCCTCATGTTTGTTTAAGTAAACTTAAACTGAACAGAAAATTATCTATTCAAAATACCCATGTTATTTTGGTAGATTATTAAGTTGTCCTGAAAAATTTAGATCCAGGATATATTTATCTTTGTGATTTCTAGTTCAGAGGAAACTAATCACATCAAGATTCATTCAGAAAATAGATAATTTGTATGTATGTTTCAAGATGTTTTCAAGTGCCTCTTGATCTTTCAAAAAACTCCCTCTTTGGACATGTATTTTATTCACTCCATAGATTTGCAGTTTTCCTCCCACACAGTTTTTTAATGAATTTAAAAAGCAGCCACATGTACCTTCTGGCCAAAAACAGAAATATGAGAGATTGATTCACGGTGTTCTAATATTCCACAGAGTGAAGTTAGGTGAGTGTCATCCTTATAGTAAGCCACATGCCAGGGCATTTATAATTATTCTTGGAAGAATTTTGTTACCCTGGTGCACATTATCATCAACTGAGGAGCTGATAATAAATACTAACTACTGCACCAAATAAATACATCTAAGTCTCAGAGAGTTGAAAGGTTCAGGATAGGCCTTTTAAAACATTCTTCATATGATTCAAATGTATGACCAAGCTTAAGATTAATTGACCTAGGGAATGACTAGTAACAAATATTTCAGATATGTGTACATATGGTATGTTGTTCACTATTTATACTATTTGTCCAAGACCTGCAAATTTTAGAAGATGTTTGCCTTTTGCCTCCTTTGTACCTCTACTTCTCTTTTGTGCAAAGAACTGGCTTTAGTACCTAATTATTGAGACATAATTTCAACACCTACGGGGTTTCCTCGTGGTTATTAGTAAGGTAAGTTTTTATTCTTTACCAAGAGACTATTCATTGCTTGCTAGTAAAACATTCCAATTTTCCCCAGTTTTATATCATCAGTCTTTTTATGGATTTAATTAAATTCTATGTGTATTCAAGGATACACTCTGGTAACTACAACCCATCTAGGTGCAGTTGTATTCTCAGCAGGTTCTAAAATTAGCTTTCCATGAGAATACCTTCACTTAGTCACAGCATCGACTGGGGAGGAAGGACAATGACCACCATTGTTTCTAACAATGGATCATTACACTGAGCAAGTTTTTTGATATGATTTGGGCTTTTTTAAAATTTTCCCACAGGGAAAGAATGTGCAGAAAGAGTCCTCCTCTGCTTTTGCTACTTATCACTAGTTGTAAAGAAGCATATATATATATATATATATATATTTTTTTTTTTTTTTAATTTTATTCTTTTTTTGAGACAGTCTTGCTTTGTCACCAGGAGCCAGTTTAGAGTGCAGTGGCACAATTGCGGCTCACTGCAACCTCTCCCTCCCAGGCTCAAGCAATTCTCCTGCCTCAGCCTCCTGAATAGCTGGGACTACAGGTGCGCACCACCAGGTCCAGCTAATCTTCGTATTTTTTAGTAGAGGGGGATTTCACCGTGTTGGCCAGGATGGTTTCCATCTGTTGACCTTGTGATCCACCTGCCTCAGCCTCCCAAAGTGCTGGGATTACAGGTGTGAGCCACTGCGCCTGGCCAAGAAGCATATATTTTTCATATAGTTGATATCTTTGTTCCTCATTACTTTGTTTAAACCCATCAGGTTGGAGCTTTCGGAGGTTTTGTTTTTGTTTTTGTTTTGTAGAAAGTGACTGATCTTTTAATAATACACAAAACTAAGATCTTCATAAAACTGATAATAAGAGAGCATTTCGTCAGTTGCAATAAAATAAGTATTTTTGTTAATGTTGATTTTGTAGACATCTTGTGTGTTCCTGGACCCCATCCTATCAAGTATCCCCTCCTATATCTTCAAATGATTCAACTTTCTTAGCATCTTTAGATTTCCTCTCGCAGATGAATTTCAATATCTTATTCTATGCTCACCTTTAGCTGTTCCTTTCTATATCTCCTACTTTTTCTTCCTTTAATGGCCAAGAACAATATACCTGCACTCTATCGTCATAGTTTCATCTCCTTTCTTCCCACTGTAACTTGGCTTCATGTATAGTAACTTGGCTTCCACCCCAATTATTTCTCTAAACCTGCCTTAATCAGCTCTCCAAGAATCCCCTTTTTGTAAATCCAAACTTTTATCTAACTTTGTCTCTTGGGCATTTCACAACATTGACTCTTTGTAACCTTTTTCTTAATTCTTTTGGCTTTAATCACACAAATTTTATCTCTAATCATTAAAGATCCTTTTTTTCAGATACTGTTCTATATCCCCAATGCTTAAATGTTGTGACTACAAAAAAATTTGTCCCTAGATTATTTATTTATTATTTTATTTTTATTTATTTATTTTAATTAATTAATTAATTAGTTTCTTATTATAACTTGAGTTCTGGGATACATACACAGAATGTGCAGGTTTGTTACACAGGCATGCACATGCCATGGTGGTTTGCTGCACCCATCAACCTGTCATCTACATTAGGCATTTCTCCTAATGCTATCTCTCCCCTAGTCCCCCACCCCTGACAGGACCCAGTATGTGATACTCCCCTCCCTGTGTCCATGAGTTCTCATTGTTCAACTCCCACTTACGAGTGAGAGCTGCAGTGTTTGGTTTTCTGTTTTGTGTTAGTTTGCTGAGAATGATGGTTTCCAGTTTCATCCATGTCCATGCAAAGGACATGAACTCATACCTTTTTACGGTTGCATAGTATTCTTTGTTGTATATGTGCCACATTTTCTTTATCCAGTCTACCTATCACTGATGGGCATTTGGGTTGGTTCCAAGTCTTTGCTATTGTGGATAGTGCTGCAATAAACATATGTGTGCATGTGTTTTTATAGTAGAATGATGTATAATCCTTTGGGTATATACCCAGAAATGGGATTGCTGGGTCAAATGGTATTTCTGGTTCTGGATCCTTGAGGAATCACCACACTTTCTTTTATAATGGTTGAACTAATTTGCACTCTCACCAGCAATGTAAAAGTGTTCCTATTTCTCCACATCCTCTCCAGCATCTATTGTCTGCCAGCTTTTTAATGATCATCATTCTAACAGGCACTAGATGGTATCTCATTGTGGTTTGTATTTGCACTTCTCTAATGACCACTGATGATAAGCTTTCTTTCATATGTTTGTTGGCTGCATAAATGTCTTCTTTTGAAAAGTGTCTGTTCATATCCTTTGCCCACTTTTTGATGGGGTTGTTTGTTTTATACTTCTAAGTTGTTTCAGTTATTTGCAGATTCTAGATATTAGCCCTTTGTCAGATGGAAAGATTGCAAAATTTTTCTCCCATTCTGTAGGTTGCCTGTTCACTCTGGTGATAGTTTCTTTTGCTGTGCAGAAGCTCTTTATTTTAATTAGATCTCATTTGTCAACTTCAGATACACCCACACACATACATACATATATATATAATATATACATTATATGTATTAGGAGATTATTTTATACATTATATATGTATTAGATATGTTAGATATATATTAGAAGATTATTATTCTAATTGAATATATGTATACATTCATTCATTGATGGACGTTTGGACTGGTTCTATATTTTTGCAAGTGCAAGTATCTTTTTCATATAATGGCTTCCTTTCTTCTTGCCAGATACCTAATAGTGTGATTTCTGGATCAAATGGTAGATATACTTTTAGTTCTTTGTGGAAGCTCCACACTGTTTTCCATAGTGATTGTACTAGTTTGCATTCCCACCAACATTGATTATGACCATTCTTGCAGAAATGAGGTGGTATTGAATTGTGGTTTTGATTTGTAATTCCCTGATAATAAGTGATGTTGAGAATTTTTCCATAGGCTTATTGGCCACTTGTATATCTTCTTTTGAAATTGTCCATTGATGTCCTTAGCCCACTTTTCAATAGGATTATTTTGTTCTTGCTGATTTGTTTGTGTTCTTTGTAGATTCTGGATATTAGTTCTTTGTCAGATGTATAGATTGTGAAGATTTTCTCCCACTTTGTGAGATGGCTATTTGCTCTGCTGATTGTTTTGCTGTGCAGAAACCTTTTAGTTTAATTAAGTCACATCTATTTATCTTTGTTTTTGTGACATTTGCTTTTGTGTTCTTAGTCAAAAAATCTTTGCCTAAGCTAACATCTAGAAGGTTTTCTCCAATGTTGTCTTCTAGAATTTTTATGGTTTCATGTCTTAGAGTTAAGTCTTTGATCCATCTAATTATCCTTTGGCACAATTCATTGTTAGACATTATGTTCCTTCAGGAAATATTTTATTTTATTTTATTTTTAATTTCTTGTTTGAATAAACAATATTCTAAGCCTATATTAAGATATGAGAGTTGGAATGGAAAACAAAGTGATTATAGAAGAGAAAGTCATGAACTGAGCATCTTAATAAAATAATTTTCGAAGTGGCATTCATAGCAAATATATATATATATATAATAAACCATGTTGAAAAGTGGAAAATAAAGCAGGTAGAGAAATCATCATGGAATGAGGGTTTGATGTAAGCCCAAACCTGTAAACAATTACAGCAAGGAGTAGTAATAGGTAGAAGAGACTGAGATTATGAGTTTCAAAGGTGGGAGTTTGAGAAAAAGAAAGGCGTGACAAATGTAAAATGGTATCAAGAGCAAATAGGGAACTTGCTCCACCTCTATGCCGGATCTTACAAAGACAATGACAGAAAAAAATAACATGTGAAAAAGCAGTTCCACAGAAATGAGAAAGATTTCAACTGGAACAAGAGGGTAAAGGGCATGTTTGATAAAAGCCTGAAGAAGTAGAAGACTTCCCTTACGGCCCAGTGTGGTTTAGAATTTCAGAGATCCATATCCGTGCATGAGGGTTAGGATTCCAGGCAAAGAAGAATCTGGAAAACTTGAGCTTATGGTACTGATATAAATAGAAAAGTAGAGCATGATGGAATTAATTCTTTAGATTTTTAGAGAGTTTGTTAAAGTGAAACTATGAGAGTGGGTAGGAAGTGGGAGGTATAACTAGAAATACCCAGAACCTTGGGACTCTTTCTACTTGTGCCAATGCATAAAACAAAAAGGAAAAAAAAGTATTAAGAGAATCCTGCTCTTCTTGCCTTTCCTGCAAGTGGTTTTCTAATAGCTCAACATACCTTGATGCATTTCTGAACTTTTTCCTCTTCCCACACATTAAAACAACTTCCTCCTGGAAATATTTTGTACTCCTATAAGCATTCTCACCCTTCACCATGCATTTAGCTTCTAGTTTAGAGCCTTCTTATTGCCTCTTCGCCTTGATCTCCTTCCTTCAGGCCCTGAGCACCTCACTCTCTGTTTCCCCTAAGCCAATCTCCCATTCATAATGGTAAAGATGGACTATTCTAACATGAAGAAGAAATGTATTATTTCCACTCTCAGTTTGAAATTCTTAGTTATTAAAACCCATATACCTTTCATAGGATCCAGTGCTTTTTGTGATCTGGCCTATATCTTATCTCATTTAAGTTAACCATTTTTCCTTTCTAACTTTCTGTAGTTTTTTGAATCACACATATCCAAGTTCTTGCGATTCTCTCTCTTTCTCTTTCTCTATGTAGCTCAGTCTGATTCATGAATTTATTTGCAAGTACTTCACTATATGGTTTACCCTAATTAGCCATAGCTGTCTTAGTTGTCCTCCTCACGGCCTTCATGATGTTGTGTGGTGCTCCAGGACAAAAGTTATTCCTTCCTCTCCTAGTTTTCCATTGGCATACGTCATTAGACATTATATTCCCTCAGGAAATATTTCATTTTCTTCTATTTTGTTTCCTCATTTAAAATCCAATGCCAGTCAAATAGAAGGCTCTCAGTAAATATGAATAGACAAATGTACACAAAGAACATGGTAATTTTAAACATGATTATGGGCTTCAATCAAATGGGGTATTATTTTTTCAGAAAGGAATACGTGAAGAAGGTAAAAAACAATTAAAACTAGTTAGGGACTTCTAGAAAGTTTTGTTTAAGAGTAAACTGAAAATGCCACTATTGAAAACAAAGAAGATAAATATCATTCCTTCCCTGACATAACATTTTAACTGATTCCCAGAACACTATCATAAATATAAAAGAGAAATTTGTCTCTATACTTTAAGATTGATTTTTCATTATGATCATCATGGTTTCCATTAACTTAATCGTTATGTAATATTTGTTTTTTTTTTTTTGAGTGTTCCAATAAAACTTTATTTGCAAACTTTGTTATTTGCAAAAACAGATACCAGAAACTATTTTGCCCACAAACCACAGTTAATGTAATATTTGGCGTTCAGGTAAATTAGCTTGAAATAAGTAGAGTGAATTGCACTATTATCTTTTTAAAAATAAGTTCAGAGGTTTGTTTCTGCATACAGAAACCGTTTTCTTTGTGTAATCAAATTGAAATATTTCCTCCTGGTTTCTTCTACTTTAGTGAGAAAGACATACCAATATATGTGTTAGCTGAGGTGAGTTTTCCATGAATTATTGGAAAGTGACTTTGATAACTTGAAAGTGAAAAACTTTTTAATCTTTCAGTTGATGATGGCTTTGATTGGTTGACTGGATTATTTGGTAAAATAGAGACTCATAAGATTAAGAAACAGAGTTAAAATTTATCTTTAGGTTCTAAGCATCATTTCATGATTTAGAATGTCGTGGACATTCTCATTACTTCCTGTATTCAACAGGATTCTTTAAAACATCTAAACCAATAGGATAAAAGAAAATATACATAGTTGTATAAATATATGTGTATATATAAATAACATACACGTACAGACATAACTATAAGATTTTTATAAGATTTTTGGCTCATGTGATTATGAAGGCTGAGTCATCCCATTATCTGCCAACTGCAAGCTAAAAACTTAAAAAAGATGATGTTTTAGTTTCAGTCCCCATTTGAAGGACTGAGACCCAGGAGAGCCAACAGTTTAAATCCCATGGCAGGAGAAGTCTGATGTCCCATCTCAAGCAGTAGGGCAGAGAATCAAAGATATTACCTTTCCTCCACCTTTTGCTCTATTCAGAATCTCAACTGGTTGGTCAATGCCCACACGCATTAAGGAGGAGCATCAGCTGTATTCAGTCTACAGATTCAAATGCTAACCTCATACAGGAACACCTTTACAGATATGCACCAAAATAATTTTAGACCAATATGTGAGCACCATATGATTCCATCAAGTTGACACATAAAATGAACCATCACATCTCCTTACCAATCATAACACCTTCGCTTGATAATTGCCCTATTTTTTAGTCAAGTGTTTACATTTCTATCTCACACCTGTGTCTTATGGTGGGGCATGTATCAGAACTGAGTGAACTGGCATAATATGAATGAGAAGCCACTGAACTTTATCAATCCTCAGCTAATGAAATGGGGAAAAACATTTCTGGAATTGCATGCTCTCTCTTTGTACCTTTTGAAGTGTTGTAAGGTATAAATGTAACTTCTGCTGTGGTTATTTCATTCCTGAAAAGATGGAAGCCAGCCTTAACATGAAGCTGTTTGAGAAAAGCAGAGTAGACTAAATGAAGAATCTTTGATGAGTAGCAACATCAAATAAAGAAGCACAAGCCTCTGTACTCTCCTGGTAGATGAGTCAATAAACTCACTTTACTGATTAAACTAGTTTGAGTTACATTTTCTATTATCTCAAATTTAAAAAGTCTTAAGTATTGCAGAGAGCATTGTTATAAAATCTCAAAGCAAGGGTGTTCCTTTCAAAAGGCAGTTGCTTCCATGGCGTGTTTGGAATGGCTTGGATGAACATTCTTTAACAAAAAGAGCCCTTCTTCTGGTTGGTCAAAGTACAGAAATTCCATAAAGGAGCTAAATACTCAATGGCTCCTGTAACAGAAACAGAGAAAAATCTTAAGAGAATAAGCACAAAGGACTGATATGTTTTGGTAGGTGGAACTCCAAATTTAAATACAACCTTTTTATTTCATCAAATTCTATATACTCTTGGGCAATGGGGAACTTGATTGTGACTGGGAAAGATTGCAGTGGTCACCTGGGAACCTGGATAAGAAGGATGTGTGGGTCCAGACTAACTCAAGTCGTGTTTATCCCAAAAAGTGACCTATACTTAGATATGTAATGCTTGAAGTTGATGAAGATAGTTGAAGAACTGAAACAGAAATCAACAATTTGACATATTTGTATTAAAGCTTTTTTTTTTAATGTGTATACCTTTTTAGAACAAGCAATGTGAAGATAAATTGTACCTCTGCATCTAATAAAACAGAATATATATTAGGTTTTAGCATCATTTAAAAAGTAAATTGAAACATTTATCGTGAAAGAAATCCCCAACACACCCTTGTCTACATTTTTTGAAAGCTGTTGTTCTCAGTTACATTTATGAATTCCAGTGAACACTGAGTCAGGACTGGAATTTTGCTGTTTTATTTCCTTGATTTGTTTGAGTATAATTTAGAGTCAAGCCAGACTACCAAACTTTTGGTCTCAGTAAAAAAGTGTTGTTTTTATGACTTGACCATACCATGCCTATTAATTGCTTCCCCACTTTAACAAATAAATTTTCACTGCATCCACCAACCTAATGGGAAGCTCAAATCTCATGACAAGTACAGGTTTCCAGAGTCACATATGAACTTGTTACAAGTCAGGAAAAAGACTAAATGGCCCATAAGCACAGATTTGAGTCACACTTAATTTTTTAATTTCATGTGAAAAGCAGTATTTAGAAGTTCCCTTTGAATTTGTTTATTTATCATGCTAGTGGTTGGAAAGAAAGAAAAAAAAAACTTATCGATGAAAATATTTTCATCTATTACATATAGAGAAGAAATAGATATGCACTAGATAAAACCAAAGTTCTTAAATCTAGCTCTCCTGATATACATATTTAAAAAATATACATACACAAATATATATACATTAAAAATATGTGTAATATTATTTAATACATATTTAATGCTAAAGAAGGTTCTCAAATGTTTTATTTTATGAATTTTTGTATAAACTAAAATACCAGGTATCCCTAAACATGTCATATCAGTATTTTCCTTTGCTTTTGTTACATCCTTTGGGATTAATTAGTTATGTGCAATGATGAAAACATTTTAGCGTATCATAAAATTAGATCCAATGTATAAGTATTTCCTATGTTGTGAAAATAGTAATTAATAAAAACCGAAGTATAACTACATATTCTTTAGAAAAATAAATATGATCTTAGAAGTTTTAAATGTTTTTTGTTAAATTCCAATAGTTAATTAATCAACATATTCTATGTTTAAATTTTAAATTCTGGTGCATTGTGTTAAATGAAGATGTATGTAGAATACTAATAGAGAAACTTTTTCTGCAAAGGGAACAAGAATAGATATTCTAGCTTGGTAGACTACAAGGTCTCAATTGCAACTGAAGTCTGCTTTTTCAGTTTTGAAAGAAACCATAAATAATATGTGAATAAATTGGGTGGCTATGTTTCAGTAAAACATTATCTAATAGAAATCTGTGAGTTGGATTAAACTATAGGCCAGGGTTTTGTTAACTACTGATCTTGATACATACAATACATCGTTTATTAAATTTTCTAACTTGAAAAATATATTCAGTCTCCCTTCAGTGCAACATAATTACTTATTCCACATTCTAAAAATCTATATACATATATACAAACATATAGATCTATAATTTTTTTTTGAGACGGAGTTTTGCTCTTGTTGCCTAGGCTGGAGTTCAATGGTGCCATCTCAGCTTACCACAACCTCCACTTCCCAGGTTCAAGTGATTCTCCTACCTCAGCCTCCTGAGTAGCTGGCATTACAGGCATGTGCCACCATGCCAGGCTAATTTTTTGTATTTTTTGGTAGAGACGGGGTTTCTCCATGTTGCTCAGGTAGATTTATACTTTTCTAATGTCTTCCTAAAAAAAGTAATACTGCAAAGGGCAACTCGATTGACCCCATCGCTATCAAATAAAGTTAGGCATGTCACTTTTTTATAACTAAACATATAAAAAAAAAAGAAAAAAATATAGGTTTATGAAATTTATATTTGGAATAATAGTTCACATTATTCTATTATTCATATTGAAGAATTCCATTTGTAATAAGGTTTATATGGCATTTCTTTTGAATCTTTGAGCAATTCTAAGTTCATATTAATGTAATGAATGTGATTATATCTTAGGGTTCATTTAAAAAGTCTTGTTTCTATTCACTTGATAGTCATGAAGTTTTAACATTAGTGTCCATTTAATATTATTAATATAAACTTGTATAAAAACTACCATAATGAAAATGTATTTGAAGAATGCAATGCTATTTTATCTCCTCTATCATATATTGCCATCAAAATTAATAATATTAAAAAGAAAGTGGTTCCACTGTTAACTCCAATATGTAAAGAGATTGGAAATTGTTTACATTCTTACAACACAAAAAACTAAACAAACTGAAAACGAATAACTTTTCTTGGACTCATCAGATAGATGAGATTACAGAGAAAACCACTACCATGAAATTCAAATAAATAAGAAATCCAAAGTATCAATTAAGATGACTTTATTGGGGCAAGACGCATCTGTAGCCATAAACTGGTAGGAACACATGTATAGTAATAAAGACAAATTCCTGGAGGCTGACTGTAGACTAGTTTGAGAATGAGAAACTGCTGCAAGTCACAGTCTCAGGAGTTTCCTACACTTTCACAGGTTCAATCTCTAGGAACCCCACCTGCTTCTTATGATAAAGACTCAAGAAATCTTCGTATGTGGCTATAGAAGGGATTAAAAAAAAAAGGAGCCATTGTCATATATATCTAGAATTTTTTGACAGCAAAGACCTATTCTCCATGGGAAAGGATTTTACAAGAAATGTATTCATCCTGTAGAAAGTGTATTTGCCCTACTCCAGCCCACTCTAGCCTTCCTATTTCACCTAATGGAGAAAAAAATGCCAAGAAACGATTGTGAAGGTGAGATACTAACTAAAATACTGAGATTTAATCATCAGATTACAGAAAACTTACACTCCCTCACACCTTACCCCAAAACCAGTAAGGATTCAGGTTACCAACAGTGGATCACAAATGAAGTTGCTGCATGACAAGACTTTATATAAGGATGAGTTCTTAGCAAAACTCAGAGACAACAGGGAAGACAAAATCAAACACATGAAAGAAATTTGAAGCTTCTAGTACCTATGCCTATGGCACACAATAAACAAAGTTTAATTCCTACCCAGATCACCATAAACAAACAGATTATAGATTTTAGTGAATAATTGGTATGAGCACTGGCCCATTAATTGTAACAAACACATCATACCAGCATAAGATATGAGTAATAGGGGAATCTGGATTTAGGGGTTATGAGAATTCCCTGGTTTATCTTCATAATTTTTGCTGTACATTTTTTAAAACAGTTCTTAAAATTTACTAGAAAAATAAAGGCATAAATCTATGCCTTTTTTTCTCAAACTAATATTTCCAACTACTTAAAATTTCAGTGATGAACATTCACAAATACTGCTGTTTCGTAACAATTGAACCATGTGGTATTTGTGTTTATTATTGAAGTTCAGTTTAACTTTTTCCACCTTTCCATCTGGTATTTGTGTTTATTATCGATGTTCAGTTTAACTTTTTCCACCTTCAACGTATATTTTAATTAAAATAAAAGAAGTCTCAAATATTAAAGCTGCCACAAAAAATGCTAGTTCATGATACTGACAAGTAAGTTTAGTATACTAGTAACCCTCTCTTATACGTTGTTAATTTCTTCAAACTAAACCTAAGGATTTTTATGATTAAACATAAATTACATTCTTACATTGCTCTCTGAACTACGTGAATATATGCAATGTTTATTTCTGTGCTTAAATGTTAGACTGAGTGCTGTTTTGTGGCTGCTGATTAAATCTCCCGGTCTCACATAGAGTAAGTAGATTTTGTAGCTTTTCTGTAAAAATTAGACCAGTAGTAGTGAAAACCAGCTCTGTTTAATATAGCAATAAATGTTTTTCAATGGCACTCCTTGTGTCTTACCATAGTACTTGATATTTTAATGACTTAATGAAACACAGGTTAAATTCTACACATTTGGAGATGGCAGGGCAGAAGAGGGGAAATAAAAGAAGCCTTTAAATTCTAAGTACTTGTTACTCTTGGTAATGAGTTTTGCATTATCAGTGGTGGTGCCGGCGAATCTGATGTTATTAGGAGTGAAATTTATAGTGCTGAAAATGGTAATGGTACCAATAATGATGATATTGGTGTTGCTGCTATTATATGGATGACGTTTGTGCTGATGGTGGTGGTGGTGGTCGTGATGGTAGTGTTGGTGGGGTTGATGATTGGTGTTAACAGTGGTTGGCACCAGAGTTGATAGTGGTATAATTAGAAATGTAAAACAGACAAGCAAAAATTTTTGCAATACTTTCAGTCGTGTAATCTAAAAATTGCTAGGAGATTAACCTTTTAAGGTAAAATCCATGGTTGCTAAAGTACTTCTAAGAACCTGGTTATTGGCCATAGCCATTTGCAAACAGCTTTTGAAATTCCTTCTCACCTGTGCATTGCTTTCAGTGGCCTTAACCAATAATGGCCATCATGACTATAGAATGCAAGGTTCCTGTGCTCACATTTTCTCCTGACATTATTCTGATCTTTGGCTTATATGACTCCAGTGCACGATATTAGGGATATAAAATAAAGCATGGTAAAATTTCCTTCAGTATGTTTTTAAGCTTTGCATGTGTATCTTGGAGGGGAAAAAGAGAACTAGTCCACTCAGGCCATTGTCAAAAATGAAATTCCTTTCAGTCTAGAGTGTTTCTCCAGACGATAATTAACTTGCAGGTATGCACCACCACAAAATTCACAGACATTTGGTTAAATAAGTATGTAATGATATTAAAGCTTTTCCATATCTAAGGGGAAAGGATGGTATGAGGAGGTTACTACAGGATATGAGATTTAAATGGTAAATACAATGATGAAAGGAAATATAAACAAAAACAAATTTGGGAGCAAAATTCAGCATCTAAGCTTTTGGAAATCTGTATGCTATTGAATACTGATTCTTTCTTGTTCCAGTAGTAAAATTTTTTACTCTCACACTTGGATAACCTTAGAAATCTTTTGAGGAATTTTTCTGCCTATTTATGGCATTTTATGATTTAAAGTAAACTGGAAATAATAGCCAATTGATACTAGCTGATTCTTTTACTTGTCAAGATTTAGTTACTATCAAATAAAATACATTTTGTACATTACACTACATTTTTGTTCATTTATCAAATACTTAGTGACACTAAACTTATGTTACTACATCCTAGAAATATACTGCACAGGGCACTGACTTTCAGTACTTCTCACACATACTGGCCAAGGTTTGGAGTCTGATAATTTCACATTTTGGTCCCCCCTCCTTATGTAATCCAGGAATATTTTTACATCCTTTCTGTGACTCACTTTCCCAACCTGTAAAATGAGTCTACTGCAACTTACTCTACTAACGTTGGGAATGATGCAACATAACTATGGAAACTATTAAGATGTGTAGAACATAGTATGCACCTTAAACATAGCTATTCCCTTATGTTAAAAAAAAAAAGGCAGAGAAATTTTAAAATAAGTTGCACTAAGCTGTGCATAGACTACTGAAGTTTTTATTCTAAAACTCGTTTTAATCTAAAACTCAGCTATCCCCTTGCATTTAAAAAAAGGAAAAGATATTTCAAAATAAGCTTCATTAAGCTGTGTATAAATCACTAAAGTTTTTATTCTAAACTCAACCTTTAATGTGGTATTATGGTAATATCATAATAAATAGCTTTGTGTGGCTTCCTGCTCATCTATTAAATAGGATCAGAACTCATGATGTGGCCACGGTCAACTTCACTTCCAGGAATCCATTGGCACGTTTAATCCAGCCACATTTAAATGTTAATAAGCACTTGAACCTCTGTAAGGGGGAGTCCCCTGACCTTTTCTTTGGACATAACCTTTATTTCCATTCATTTTTTTTTTTTTTGGCAGATCCTCATTCTGTAATATCCAAGTCTTTTGTGTTTATTTATAAGAAATGTGCTTCCCTAACTTTTATTATCACTATCCTTTGTGCATAAACATTTTAACACGTGTTAAACATTAATGTGCCAATTTTTATATGCAAAATGAAGATAGTAATAATTTCTACCTCAAAGTGTGTGACAGTAAATGAGGAAGAACTTGCAAACTCTTCACCATAATGATTTTACATTGTAAGTGATTTTTTGTGTCTATTTTATACTCATGCTTATGTTTCTTATGCATAACAAAGTATGTAATATTTTATAAAAACTCTATAAATATGGGTAAATAAAAATAGCAAATATTAATTTAATCAATAATACATATCACAGGAAACAGCACATTTTGCAAAAATAGTCTTCAAATAAATTTCACAAACACAAAAAATTAATATATTGGTATTAATGTAGTATTGAAAAAATAAAATGGCTACTTAGACTATTTTCCATTAGTATTATTGGTCCCAAATATTTTTATGATTTATATAAAGTTTACACTTTAGTAGTTGGAAATTCTAAAGATATTGAGATATAACTTATTTACCTAAGAGATTTTCAGAATGTTCTCTAAATGCACTTCATATTGGATTTGGATGGGAGACTGAATACATATTTATGCCTCAAAATCTTGAAATTCAAAAAAAATTGTGTAGTACAAATTATTTTATAATAGTGCTGAAAAACAAGTAACCATGTCATGAACATAAAAGGAAATACTGAGGAGTTTCTGGAACATAGAAAGCAGAAGAGAAAATAATAATGAAACTGTAGCCTAAAAGTCCTCCAAGACTTAATGTGAAGGCAAGAGCAGGTGGAAAGTACCTCATGGTCTCAAAAATACTAAAAGCAGGGGGCTCCAGATGCCATCATCAGGGAATGCAATTAAATCAGTGTTTCACTGTTAATCCAGCCTGGTTTCCTAAACTATTCCAAGGTAGGAATTGACTCATTACCTACTCCCCTCAGTAGGAATTGACTGATTACCATGAATAATTAGTATAATCTCCCTTTACCCAGGTGAGTTCCCAACTCCTCTGAAAGTGTCACCCCTACACACACACACACATACATTTCCCTGTACTTCTGATGGTCTGTAGAAATGTATCCTAACAGTTCACCTAAGATAGAAGGCATATACATTTCTTGATTTCAAAGTGTTAAAGAAATTAGATCAGAGCCCCTTTGATACCACAGATTTACATTACCAGTTATGTTAATTAATCTGTGACTTATACCCAAAAATAATAAAATACCAGGAACACAGCAAGCCAGGGAGGTGAAAGGTGTCTACTGTGAGAAATATAAAACATTGCTCAAAAAAATCAGAGTAGATGCCAACAAACAAAAAAATCCATGCTTGTAGATAGGAATGATCAATATCACTAAAACGGCTGTACTGTTCAAAGCAATTTAGAGATTCATGTTATTACTATCAAACTACCAAGAATATTCTTCACTGAATTAGGAAAACTATTTTAATATACATATGAAACCAAGAAAAGAGCCTGAATAGCCAAAGCAATGTTAAGCAAAAAGAACAAAGCTAGAGGCATCACGTTACCTGACTTCAAGTAATACTACACAGCTACAGAATGAGACAGTACTGATACTAAAACAGACACATAGACCATTGGAACTGAATAGAGAGTGCATAAATATGGCTGCATATCTGTGACAATTCGATCTACAACAAAGCTGACCAAAACAAGCAATGGGGAAGAGACTCTTTATTCAATAAATGGTACTGGGATAAGTGGCTAGCCATACGCACAAGATTGAAGCATACACAAGTATCAGCAGCCGAGCAATCAAACAGAAGAAATAATATCAGAGTTTGAAGACAATGTTGCTGAAATAATGCATGCAGACAAGATTAGAGGAAAATAAATGAAAAGTAATGGACAAAATCTTTGAGAAATATGGGACTATGTAAAAAGACTGAACCTACACTTGATTGGTACCTAAAATAGGAAAGGAGAATGGAACCTAGTAGGAAAATACACTTCAGGACATTATCCTGGAGAACTTTCTCAACCTAGTAAGACAGGCCAACATTCAAATTCAGGAAAGACAAAGAATGACACTAAGATGCCCCACAAGAAGATCAACTCTAAGACATAATCATTAGATTCCCTAAGGTCAAAATGAAGGAAAAAATGTTAAGGGCAGCCAGAGAGAAAAGCCAGGTAACCTACAAAGGAAAGCCTATCAGACTAACAGCAGACCTCTCAGCAAAAACCCTACAAGCCAGCAGAATGTGGGGGCCAATATTTTACTTTCTTAAAAAGAAATAATTTTCAACCCAGAATTTCATATCCAGCCAATCTAAACTACAAAAATGAAGGAGAAATAAAATCCTTTCCAGACAAGCAAAAGCTGAGAGATTTCATCACCACCAGGCCTGCCTTGCAAGAGCTCCTGAAGGAAGCACTAAATATGGAAAGGAAAAACCATTGCCAGCCACTAATAAAACACACTAAAAAAAAAAAAAAAAAAAAAAAAAAAAGGCAAAATTACAAGCATTTCTATACAACAACAGACAAGCAGAGTGGCAAGTCATGAATGAACTCCCATTCACAACTGCTACAAAGAGAATAAAATGATAAAATGCCTGTGAACACAATTGACAAGGGAGTGGAAGAACTATTCAGAGAGACCTACAAACAATTGCTCTAGGGAAAAAGAGAGGACACTTACAAATGGATAAACATTCCATCCTCATGGATAGGAAGAATCAATATTGTAAAAATGGCCATAGTACCCAAAGTAATTTATAGATTTAATGCTGTTCACCTCAAACTACCATTGACATTCTTTACAAAATTAGAAAAAAACTACTTTAAATTACATATGGAATCAAACAAGATCTCATATAGCCAAGATTATCTCAAGCAAATAGAACAAAGCTGGTGACATCACACTACCTTACTTCAAACTATACTACAAGACTACAGTAACCAAAACAGCATGGTAATGGCATCAAAACAGACATTTAGGTCAATGGAACAGAACATAGACCTCAGAAGTAACATCACACATCTACAACCACCTGACCTTTGACAAACCTAATGAAAAGCAAGCAATGAGGAAAGGATTCCCTATTTAATAAATGGTGCTGGAGAAACTGGCTAACCATATGCAGAAAGCTGAAACTGGACCCCTTCCTTAAACCTTATACAAAAATTAACTCAAGATGGATTAAAGACTTAAATATAAAACCCCAAACACTAAAAACCCTAAAAGAAAACGTAGGCATGTTGCCTAGGTTTAGGCATGGGCCTAGGACATATGCACGGGCATTGATTTTCTGAAGAAAATGTCCAAAGCAATTGCAACAAAAGCCAAAATTGACAAATGGGATCCAACTAATCTAAAGAGCTTCTACAGAGCAAGAGCAACTGCCATCAGAGCAAACAGGCAACCTACAGAACGGGAGGAAATTTTTGCAATCTACCCATCTGATAAAGAATGGATATGCAGACTCTACAGGCAACTTAAACAAATTTACAAGAAAAAAAAATAACCTCATCAAAAAGTGGTCAAGGGATATGAACAGATACTTCCAAAAGACATTTATGCAGCCAAGAAACACATGAAAAAAAGCTCAAAAACACTGATCATTAGAGAAATACCATTTAAAACCACAATGAGATGCTATCTCATACCAGTCAGAATCATGGTTATTAAAAAGTCAAAAAAACAGTAGATGCTGATGAGGCTGTGGAGAAATAGGAATGCTTTTCCACTGTTGGTAGGAATGTAAATTAGCCCAACCATTGTGGAAAACAGAGTGGCAATTCCTCAAGGACCTAGAACCAAAAATACCATTTGACATAGCAATCCCATTACTGGATATATACCTAAAGGAATATAAATCATTCTACTACAAAGACTCACGCATGCATACATATGTTTACTGCAGCACTATTTACAATAACAAAGACATGGAACCAACCCAGATGCTCATCAATGAGAAACTGGATAAAGAAAATGTGGTACATATACACCATGAAATACTAGGAAGCCATCAAAAGGAATGAGACCATGTCCTTTTCAGGGACATGGATGAAGCTGAAAGCCATTGTCCTCGGCAAACTAACACAGGAAAAGAAAATCAAACACCACATGTTCTCACTCCTAAGCGGGAATTGAACAATGAGAACACGGGGATACAGGGAAGGAAACAACATAAATCGAGGCCTGTTGGGGATTGAGGCAAAGGACAGAGAGCATTAGGACAAATAGCTAATGCATGCGGGACTTAAAACCTAGACAGCGGTTTGATAGGTGCAGCATACCACCAAGACACATGTATACCTGTGTAACAAACTTACATGGTCTGCACATGTTCCAAGATACTTAAAAAAACAAAAAGCAAAAAAATAACAGATGCTGACAAGGTTGCAGAGAAAAAGGAACACTAATATAGTGTTGGTGGGAGTATAAATTAGTTCAACCATTGTGGAAAGTACTATGACAATTTCCTAGTGTTCTATAAAATGGAATTACCAGTCCACCCAGCAGCCCCATTATTGGGTGTATACACAGAGGAATATAAATCATACTATCATAAAGACATGCATGTGAATGTTGAATGCAGCACTATTCACAAAGGCATGGAGAAGACATATAATCAAACTAAGTGCCCATCAATGACAAATTGAATAACGTGGTACATATACAACATGGAATACTATGCAGCCATAAAAAAGAACAAGACCATTTCCTCTGCAGAAATGTAGATGGAGTTGGAGGCCATTTTCCTTAGCAAATTAACAAGGAGCAAAAAAGCAAATACTGCATATTCTCTCTTATAAGTAAGAGCTACATGATAAGAACGTATAAACACAAAGAAGGAAACAATAGACTCTGGGATCTAGTTGAGGTGGAATGGCAGAAGGACAAAGAGGAGCAAAAACATAACTATTGGATACTGTGCTTAATACCTAGGTGATTGAATAATATGTACAACAAACCCCCATGACGCATGCTTATCTATGAACAAACTTTACATATACCCCCAAACTTAAAATAAAGTTAAAAATAAAATCTGAAGAAAAGGGAATGGGATAGGTGACTGCTATTTTAAAATATTAATCTCCTAATATTATTTTGCTTAAGTATTGTACATGTACTATTTTGATAAATTTTTAAAATATTAATAAAGTTTTAAAATATATGTATTTAGATCAGGAGGTATGAATTATACTAGGTAGAAGTGGTAGAAAAAAGGGCAAGTTGATAAAAAGAAGATGAAGATGTAGCACATAGGTATGTAATAAACTGAAGAGTGTTTGTATGGTTAATGGGTAATTAGGAAAACTGGGAGATGAGAAAGAGAAAAAAGAAATCTGAGACTTACATCATTACGTGCACAATAAAAGTAGTCAAATTATGTTGTTCAATTAGCCTTTGTTTATTGCTCATATTTGAAGAATAAATCTAATATAAAATATATTATGCTACAGAAATAGTTTTTTTTTAATTTAATCTAAGAGCAAGTCATTCATAGAGAATCAGAATTTTCATTGCATTCTAAAGATTTTATGTTAATACCTATCTTTGAAATTGTAACCTTATATGAGCTGACTTGTAAATACACATGAGGAAGGACCCCATAAAGGTACCATCTAATATGAATAAACATTGTTTATAAACAATTGGGGAAAAGATAATCTAACAGTAAATAATTGAAAAAAAACTATATAAGAGTTCGAATATATGATGAACTATTGCTTATCCAGATTAAAAAGTTTTATAGTTCAGTGGCTTTGAAACCCCCAGTAAAATCACTGGTAAAACAGGAAGAAGGGGTGGGGCACCAGTTTCAGATTATTTGCTCTATTGTTGGAACTGGACATTTTTTGGTGGGTGAAGTACAGCTCAGATTCTACTTACCTGAACAACTTGCCTGGCCACTCTCAATACCATCAACTGTTTACATTTAATGATTAGCATGGGAACATTTGTTTTATAAGTGAACAAAAAAGAGATTTTTGATGTTGTACTTATGTGGAACAAAAGAAAGGATAGGAGAATGGGAGATGTTAAACCACGTATTTTTCCTACTTAGTCTCTTAATTTGGAAATACGATTCTTGAAGACAGGGTAAAAATATCAGTGCTATTCATGGCAACGACAATGACTAGAACTAATAAAGTTGTTAAAGAGAGATGCTATTTAACTGCAACATAAGCAGAGTTCTTTGGCTGTCCAAGGGGCACAATGTTTCAAAGAAGGCCATATTCTCTTCCTTTGCATAGCATCTAGCAACAATTTGGAGCATTGGATGCTTATGATACATCTGTAGAACACGGGTGATTGCATAGTAGTTAGTGGCATTTGTAACAGTTTTGTGGCCAAAGAGATTTCTGAGCTGAAAAGAAAGAAGGAAACACAGGTGCCTAATGGATGGTGACAGTAGTTGTATCAGTCAGGATAGGCAAGATTATGCTGAAGTAATGAAATAATCCCCTAGTCTCGGTACATTAAAAAGCAAAGTATATTCCTTGTAAATTTTAAGTGTTCATACTGTTTTGACAGAGGGGCTTTCCTCATCTGAGTTATTCAAGGCTCCAGGATGTTGGAAGTTTTATTTTAACATGTGTCTTCATACTTTCGAGAGCATGAGGAAAGAAGGCACTTTGATGAACTAGACACTGGCTCTTGTTTTCAGAGGCAGTGACATCACTTCTGCTCATTTCATTGATCAAGTCAAGTCAAACAGCCCTACCTACCTTTATGGGGGCCAAAAATTACAACTCTTCTACATGCCTAGGAGACAGAAATACGGAAAAATTTAGCAATCAGCAATTGTTGCTTTCAGTTTTTCGCAATGGGTAAGAGTGTTTCGTGTTTTTTGTTGTTGCTTCTTTGTATTTTGAGACAGATTCTCTCTCTGTTTCCCAGGCTGGAGTGCAGTGGTGTGATCTCAGCTCGATGCAACCCCTGCCTCCCAGTTCAAGGGATCCTTGTGCCTCAGCCTCTCGGGTAGCTGGGACTACAGGCATGCACCACTGCGCCCAGCTAATTTTTGTATTTCTGGTAGAGACAGGGTTTCACCATGTTGGCCAGGCTGGTCTCGAACTCTAGACCTCTGGCGATCCACCCTCCTTAGCCTCTCAAAGTGCTGGGATTATAGGATGAACCACTGTGCCCAGACTAAGAGTGGTTTTAAGAACACGTTAGGCATTCATCTTGAACGACAGAAATAAAGAGGGAAGACTCTTTGATCACTCATGTTTTGTCTGTTTACATTAGTGGATCCCTTGTGAACATAATCTAGGTATACAAAGATGCATGTAGTCAAAAGTTGGTAAGACTTGGAACATTTGTGTTTTATATGCTTTTGAGATTTTATTTAAATGAAGAGTACTATAGAAAAAAACTAAGTCTAATTAGAGAATATTTTCTGAAATTAAGATGTTTGCAGTATTATTTACATGACAAATATCTTGATTCAAATTACGGTGGCCAGGTGTGGTGGCTCATGCCTATAATCCCAACACTTCGAGAGGCCTAGGCATACAGATCACTTGAGGTCAGGAGCTCAACACTAGCCTGGCCAACATGGCAAAACCCTGGGTCTCCTAAAAATACAAAAATTAGTGGGGCATGGTGGCGCATGCCTGTAATTCTAGCTACTCAGGAGGTTGAGGCACGAGAATAGCTTGAATCCAACAGGCAGAGGTTATGGTAAGCCAAGATTGTGTTACTGCACTCCAGCCTGGGTAATGGAGTAAGACTCTGTCTCAAAAACAAAACAAAACAAAAGCAAATTATAGCAGACACACCATATTTTGACTTTTGTAACAACACTGTCTTAGTCAAGATCCCAATAGAAAACAGATGACATATTTATCTTAAATGAGGAGCGCCTGAAGAGGGAAGGAGTTCACTTGTATTTAGTTTAGCAGGATCTTATCCCAGCTCTGTATTAAATTCAAATTAAATTAACCGAATATATGGCCAAGGTCTGAAATCCAAAATATGATATGTGAAGTTATCAAGAGGGATGTCGTTTCACAAAAAGTTATTTAAAAGTGATTACTATCACTAAACATGTGATAAGGGGCTTATGGTTGCTTTGTCTCTATTGAAAGGAAGAAATACAACCACTGTAAAATATAGATCAAATCACCAAAATTAATATAATCATATATTCACAGAATGTACTGGAAACAGAATACATATTACTTAACTTCATAAGGTACTCATTTAAAATCCCAAAGTTGCTCTAAGAAAGGAAGCTGTAAAACGGCATAGAGTTTCTCAATCCTAAAGTTTCCCTGTTTAAAATTTATCCATGGCACAGAGTGAAGAGAAGGTATATTGCCAGTGAGGGTACATTTCCTGGAAATGACACTGTCAAAACCATAGATTAGTCTTGGAAGCACTGTTTACCAGCATTGAATCAATTTGAGGACACGCCTGAATTTTTCCTGTTGTATCCTACCTCAAGTCAGAGTTGCACTGCATGTTGATATGTTTCAGGCACTCAACAATTCCTTCACATAAACATGAACTAACAGTGTCCTTGCCTCAGTTACTGTGTACTGAATATATATTGATCTTTGTTGCTTTTGTTTTTGCTCTGTGAATCCTATTTCAGACTATGTGTTTTCTTTCTTGGAAATGGGAGGATAAATTAGATTCATTTAATATACTAGCCTGACTATGACTCCTGTTTGTATCAGAAGATTTTCCAATGCATGATTATTATGGAAAGTTTTATGGAACCGAAAGACATTCTGGGAACTAATTGGCTGTTGCCACAATTTCTATATTTTTATAACCAGTGTCTGGGTATTTTTTTTTGCTTTGATATTATTATTTGGATGGAAAATGATGCAAAAAATATCAAATGTTTCTATTTCTTAAATGACTGCCAGATATTAAGCAATGGTTAGAATGTACTTCCTTTGGAAAAAAAAAAAAAAAAAGCACAGACAGTGCTCAAGTAATGATGACCACAAAATAACGAATACTAGTTCCATCACACCCTTAAGCAAACACATCTGAAGTTCAAACATATTTTAGGAAAGCACTAGAGTTCAGGAGGCAACAGATCTTTCCTCTTTGTGCTATTGTGATATGTGAAAGATACGTATTTCTAATTTTGGATGCCACAATTGCCATTCCGTTTTATAGAAACACTTGTTAGAGAAGTACTTGGAAAGACTTATATTCTCAAATATATTTGAAAAGTACATTCCCCTAATACAACAACTGGACAGAAAATACAGAAAGTTGGAAACTCGAGTCTCTCAGTAGAGACCATCAAAAGTTTATCCAAATAAGAAATAGTACATCTGGCTGAATCACTGCCTTACCTTCGTGGAATAATCACTTGGAAGGAAGTCTCTCTGAATATTCCAAAAGATTTTTGAAAAGTTGTTTTTCCTCAAAAAATTGTTTTAATCTCTGAAACAGAAAATCAGCTCACCACACCATCTTCCACACCCTACCAGGAACTACAGTGTAGCCAGTACTACACCCATTTCCCCTATTCTGAGGTTTTGGAAATGAATTCCAAGGCTCTGAAAATATTGGATTTCTTCTTTAAAAAATCTAAAGGAATCTCTAACTTCCTAAAAATATATCATATCTCCACTATTGCCTAAATATCAATCAAAAGTGTATGCAGAAGTCATAAAAACAAGAAAAGATTTCAGGAAGATGATGCCTTAGCAATTACCACAGAAAACCCATCCCTGTGACTTACAGGGTGGCCTTCTGTGTCTGCCAGAGTGAACACGAGGTGATAAGCTATGCAAAAGTGTTCCCAGAATTTCTGTAACAGTTTTCAGACGGCTGTTTGTGAAAAGTACAAAAAAAGAGGACCCTCCTCTCCTCTCAGAACTTGTTCTGACATTAACTTGAAGTATAGCCACTGTAGTATTTCACAGGACACATGGCAATCTATATAGTGGTTGAAAAAACATATCATGCTACTTGAAACCCTAGAGCAGTTTAACATTCTGTGCCAGGGATTCACTGATAAATGCACATAGAGATGTTTTCTTCCTACCAACGACCTTGTTGATGAAAGAGTAACAGGACAAAAGTAAGCCCCAAACACAGGGCAGTGTTTGAAGACTGGATTTCAATAAAGACCCCATGGGGACATTTAAAGAAGGCAGACAATGGAAAATGGCAGTGGGTTTTGGAAAGAGCCACACGTGTTACTATCTTATTTTTATATTATATCCATAAATTAAAGCAAAAAATTTTTATTCTGAGCTTTTGTTCTAATGTATCATTAGCTAGAAATCTGGAATTATAGGTAATTTATATCATTTTGTCTTGAAAAATGTTCAAAATGAAGGGCTGCAATGACACATTTGCACCTATTCATCCATTCATTCATTTGCATTATTATAGGGGGAGATAGAAAAAAATATTCAATGAAAAATAAACAAATGTCAGCTGGTAATACGTTCTATGCAAAAAAAAATTGAGCAAGAATAACATGACATTGAATAGGTGAAGGTATACTTTATATTAGTTGATTGATTCCTAGTTGATTTCTAAATGATGACAAACAAACTGAATCTGAGCACAGCAGGAAGTCAGTCAATGACAATCATGGAAAGCACCCTCCGTAAGAAGGAAACCATTTCCAAGTGTTGGAATGAGCTTGGTTTATTCAAAAAGCAATGAGAACAGTCTGGGAGGAGAAGAACTGGAAGCAGAACAGTGGAAGTGCTTTTTCAAAATATTCATGAAAAATTGGAAGTATCCGAAGACTTCTCACCATAATATACTTAAAAATCAACCAACCAACCAACCAACCAACCAACAACCACCACCAATAGTAATAAAAATAAAATATGTCCAGGATTAAAACAAATGAGCTGGATTCAAAACTATAAAGCACAGAAGCAAAAAAGAAAAAGTAAAGACATTATTTGGAGAAAATGGATTGGAATCCATACAATGAAACTAAGATCATCATCTGGGCTGGTCATAATCTTGATTTAAGCAACATGCTATCCTTTCTAGTTTTCAGGTTTTTAATTTAATTTAAAGAGGATTTTTTCTTAAGCCTGATTATTTCCAAATGAGCTCATGTGGGTATAAGCATCTTGGAAAAGTAAATCAAAACAGGCCTTGGGTTTGAACCTCTATGTCACAGATTAGGTTGCTTGAGCTTTTGTCTATTGCATTCCACAGTCCTTTATAAATATTTCAATTTTGCCATCTTTAGGTTAGGGCACTACTTTTTTTTGTACACTTATTCTAACAGTTCTAACAATTAGTGAATTCAAGAATGCGATGGGCAGAATGTCTTCCTAATGATGTTCACTCCCTAAACCTGTGACTATATCATATTAAACGGCAGAAAATATTTTGTAGATACTATTAAAGTGAATCATGTAAAACTAGGGAGATTATTCTGGATTATCCAAGTGAACACAATCTAACTACATGAGATCTTAAAAGCAGCGAATGTTCTCTGTTTGGAGGCAGAGATAAGGAGAAGTCCCAGAGATTGTAAGTGTGAAAAGAATTTGATACACTTTGCTGACTGAGTCATTGAGCACCATGCGAAGATCAGAGTGAGGCCCCTAAGAAACTAAATGCAAACCCCATCTGACAGCCAGGAAGGAAGCTGCTACCTTGATCACACAAGCACAAGAAACTGGATTCTGTCTACAATCAGAATGAGCTTAGAAATGGATTATCTTCCAAAGCTTTCAGATAAAATCCCTGGCATGCCAGCACCTTGACATTGGCCTTGTGAGACAGAGTAGAAGGTCCAGTTGATCCCACCTAAACTTCTGACCTGCAGAACTGTACTACAATAAATCTGAACTTGTTAAAGTTCTACAAATAATTTGTTACAGCAGCAATAGAAAAGTAATTACAAGGATTTAGCGATTCTAAACATTCCTTCTCGTTATTAAGTAAAGATTAGTGGAAGATGAGGGACATTAAAGTTCTCAGCACTAAATGGGGGCTTTCTGCTATGTGCATTCAGAATAACATTAAAGAACACCAAAAAGAAAGAAGTTTAGCAATAAACTGAGTAATTTTTTGGAGTTGTTTATTTCAGAACAAATGTCCACAGAAATCTTCACTCTTAGAGTGTGGCTAAAAGATATCTACATCAAAGAGGGTAATTACTTTGCTTTCATTAAAAACAATAATAGCAACATCATAAAACCTGAGCTCCCACCTTGGTTCAGTTATTTTCAATAATTGAGTTATTGCCAATGCATTTCAACTCTTAAACTGAAAGAAAAAAATGTAAAATACCTGACAAACTCATCTTTTTTTTCCCAAGTAAAAGAATAAGCTTTTATTTCAACCTAAAACTAATCTAGTACAATGCATTTGTTTTTCCTTTTAATATCTTCAAAAATTGTGATAAAATAAAAGGCAGAAACTTGTATTTAACTTCTTTTCAGTTTCTTTTATTCTTGCCATTTAGTGAGACTGCTATCATGCTGCTTATTCACTTTTTAAACAACTCTGTCTGATGTCACATTAACTGATGAAAAATACAAAGAAAATTCCAAAAGTTAATTTTTTAAAATCCTATAATGGGAAAATGTTAAATTATTTTTAAATGTTAAAGTAATATTCCAAAATAAGAGAAAAAAATTTTGTCACCAAATGAAATGAGTTTTAGGAAATTGGTTTGGCATTGTCAATGGTTAATTTCCCACGTTCTTTTGTGTAAAATTTCCCAGTTTTTTATGTTTCAAAAATATCTATTTCATCAAGCAACTATTCTTTTATGAATTTTTGTCAAACACATTTCTCTCTCAATCTCCTGAAATAATATGTAACATTAAAAATTATTAATAAATGGCCGGGCACGGTGGCTCACACCTGTAATCCCAGCACTTTGGGAGACCGAGGCAGGCAGATCACTTGAGATCAGGAGTTTGAACCAACCTGGCCAACATGGTAAAACCCAGTCTGTACTAAAAATCCAAAAAAGTAGCCGGGAGTAATGGCATGCTCCTGTGGTCTCAGCTACTCGGCAGGAGGCAAGAGAATCACTTGAACCTGGAAGGCGGAGATTGCAGTGAGCTGAGCTCATGCGTCTGCACTCCAGGCTGGGCAACAAGGCGAGACTACGTCTCAAAAAAAGAATGTATTAATAAATAATGATTATTTGGGTATAAAAGTGTATAGGACAGCAGTGTTTTAACTTAAACTTTGTAGGCTCCCCAAATATCTTTGATTTTTAGCTAGCCAAATAGTCAATAAAGAATTCTATAGTATCACAAATTGATAGTTGTAATTTTTATATATTTTTTGTTTTCAGACTGTGGTTCTAATTATTAATTAAGAAACAAATGTCTATATATACTAAAATTAAGAACTTTATTTTTTTATAGCTTTCTTGGACTGTTAATTATTTTTTCATTCATTACTGTGTTCATTAAATGCATTTAGCAAGTATTTTGAGTATTTCTTATGTGGTAGCCACTGTTCTAGGTTCTGGGGCTATAGCAGAAAACATGACAAAAAACTTTATTTTCATTGGAGTCACACTATAATTGTCAGGGAATATCTGAGTGTTACAGTATAGTTCAACAAAAGTTATACATTTATATTTTTATATATTGACAACTTTTCAGTTCATTTCAAATTATGGCAATTTTTATATGTCATCTTTCAAAAAAATAAAATTACACCCCCTTTCCCCTTGTAAAATGGTTATTAAAAAACATAGCAAAAATGAAAACCGAAAACATACATAAAAATTAACCCACAGTATGGTAAGAACAACTTGCAAACTGCTTAACTTGAATGAGCAAATATATTTTTTTCCCAATTTTACAGCTGGAAAATGAGCAGGCAAATGTTAAGTAACTTGCCTGAGGTCACTTAGTGCGGCTCTGTGGCGTCTGGGCTCTAACTCAGAAGTTCCTGATTCCCTGTGGTTGGGCCACAAGTTCATAGCTGCTGGCTCACAGCAGCTTCCGGAACAGACTGAAGTTTTCCTGTAACCCCTAGAGAGTGCTACGATGCCACATCAACTTAAATGCATTCAGAAACCAGGCTTCAAGGAAGGTCAGCAACCGCAAGTTCTTATTGCTTTAACCTTCCACCCACATTGAGGAAACTCACCTCCACGTAAGTTTTGCCAAAAGAAGGAAGCAGGAAAGATAACTCTGGGGAAAATATCATCACCTAATATTCATGGATAAAAACTCAAAGTAGGAAAATTAACTTTTTTTCTGCAGTGGAAGTTAGGAAATTAAATTCAGCATTCCTGGCAGTGGGTGTTTGGCAAATATTTTTGCTTTTTCATAAATCCCAAATCAAAAAATATTAACTCCAGGTGAAAATGAGAGCCAGGTCAGTGAATGGCTGTGACTCTGTCGACCTAAATGCTTAATGTGCTATAGACTTCAACAGTTAAGTCTAGGAAGTTTAAGACAAATCAACTTGGATCCAGGTACAGCTAAAACAATTCCAAATATGCGACCACAAAATGCAGGGCTTTCTGTCTTGATGGATTGCAGTACACTTGGGTGGGCTAAGAAACTGCAAGAGAAAAACAAAATTAAATGTTTTTAAATTGACTCAAGCAGCTGAATTGCTAATATTCAACACATGAGAATAATGATACTTGAAACTTACAATGCACAAAAGAAAGAAAGAAACTTAAAACATAAAAAATAAAAACCATATTCAGAGGGCTTGATCCTGCAGGGAGAACAGAACTCACCATTGAGATCACTGACTTGTCACTATGACATTAAGAAAAATGAAATAAACATTGTTTTCTATGGAGACATGTGTGGTTCTTTAGTTTATAATGCCTTCTTTCCCTTAGTTCTACTGTGTAATTAGACTTCCAACATAGAGAGAACCACTTAAGAAATATTGAAATGTTGAGATATTTAAAGTGTATCTTCAATGTGCCCAGTACTACTTTAGGTACTAAGAAATCAGCAATGCACAAGAAAACATCCTTACCCTCATAAAGCTTACCCATAAATCAAAACCAAAAGTTAGGTAAAACTGCCAAAACCAAAGTTAGGTAAAATGATGCAAATCATACCTCTCAAGACAATCTTGTCAATGGTAGTTCCAGAATTTCTATATCTAAGATTCTAACTTAGGGATTTTGTGATAGGAGGTGTCGAATAGGTTATCTTAAAGCTATATATGTGCATAGTGACATCAAATGCACCGTATAGATTGTACACTTAGTTTTGGTAGTTGGAGGAGGAAGTTGCTGATAGAGATTAAAGAGGTGAAGAGAAGTATAAAGATTCCTAAAAATTTCCTTGAGTTTATTACCAAATATATATAGTTATTTTAATCATTCCCTTGACAAAATAAATACATTATACCATAAATTATTTTTTAAAAGAGTTCCCTTTATAAATTAAATTAATATAGAGGAAAAGCATTCTTCAAACAATTGTATCACCTGTTCCCCTTTACTTCCAAAAANAAAAAAAAAAAAAACAGAAAAACTGCTTTCTAGGAGAGCTAAGGAAGAATCAATATTGTGAAAATGGCCATACTGCCCAAAATAACTTATAGATTCAATGCTATCCCTATCAAGCTACCAATGACCTTCACAGATCTGGAAAAAAACACTTTAAACTTCATATGAAATCACAAGATAACCTGCATAGCCAAGACAATCCTAAGCAAAAAGAACAAAGCTGGAGACATCACACTGTCAGACTTCAAACTATACTACAAGGCTACAGTAATCAAAATAGCATGGTACTGGTACCAAAACAGAGATATAGACCAATGGAACAAAACAGAGGCCTCAGAAGCAACACCACATATCTACAACCATCTGATCTTTGACAAACCTGACAAAAATAAGCAATGGGGAAAGGACTTCATGTTTAATAAGTGGTGCTGGGAAAACTGACTAGTAATGTGCAGAAAGCACCAACTGAATCCCCTCCTGTCACCTTACACTAAAATTAACTCCAGATAAATTAAATATTTAGACATAAAACCTAATACCATAAAAACACCAGAAGAAAACAGGCAAAACCATCCAGAACATAGGCATAGGCAAGGAGTTCATGACTCAAACACCAAAATCAATAGCAACAAAAGCCAAGATAGACAAATGGGATCTATTTAAAATTCAGACCTTCTGTACAGCAAAAGAAACCACCATTAGAATGAACAGACAACCAACAGAATGGGAAAAAATTTTTGTAGTCTACCCATCTGATAAAGGGCTAATATCCAGAATCTACAATGAACTAAAACAGTTATACAAGAAAAAAACAACCCCATTCAAAAGTGGGCAAAAGATATGAACAGACACTTTTCAATATAAGACATATATGAGGCCAACAAACATGAAAAAATGCCCACCATCACTGGTCATTAGAGAAATGCAAATCAAAACCACATTGAGATACCAACTCATGCCAGTTAGAATGGTGATCATTAAAAAATCTGGAGACCACAGATGATGGAGAGGATGTGGAAAAACAGGAACACTGTTACACTGTCTGGTGGGAGTGTAAATTAGTTTAACCATTGTAGAAGACAGTGTGGCGATTTCCTCAAGGATCTAGAAATAGTAATTCCATTTGACCCAGCAATCCCATTACTGTGTATATACCCAAAGAACTATAAATTGTTCTACTATAAAGACACATGCACACATATGTTCATTGTAGCTCTGTTTACAATAGTAAAGACCTGGAACCAACCCAAATGCCCATCAATGATAGACTGGACAAAGAAAATGTGACACATATACACCAAGAAATACTATGCAGCCATAAAAAATGATGAGTTTGTGTCCTTCCTAGGGACTTGGATGAATCTGGAAACCATCATTCTCAGCAAACTGAAACAAGAACAGAAAACCAAACACTGCATGTTCTCACTCATAGTTGGATGTCAAACAGCGAGAACACTTGGACTTAGGGAGAGTAGCATGACATACTAGGGGCAGTGGGGGTAGTAGAGGAGGGACAGTGGGGGGCGGGAAGGGTGAGGAGGGATAACATGGGGAGAAATGCCGGATATTGTATGCACCTATGCAACAACCCTGCATGACTTGCACATGTACCCCAGAACATAAAGTAAAATTAAAAAAAAGAAAAGAAAAGAAAATCTTGTTTCATTTATTCATTCATCTCTTACATAAAATCCAATTGTAGTATCTACTGCTTACTTTTCATCTCTCATCACATATATTACCTTAGGTCAAGATGACTGCAAATGTCAACTGACCCATCTCTCCTACTACATGTCTCCTGCACTACATACAACTCTTCCATCAATTCTGAAATATAATACTAACCTCATCTTTGAGTGTTTCTGTTCAGGAAACTTCACTAGTGATGATCGAATGCATTGGATCTAAACTCCACTGTCTGGCACTGATATAATAAAACACACTGTCTGTTGCACATATGCATTCACTGTTTCATCTGGGTCCCCTTTATTCTTTCATCCCACCTGAAGTATGTTCCACAGCACTGCCTTCCTCCCTTCCTCCCTTCTTCCAGTTCTTTCTTCCTTCTTTCCTCCTTTTTTCTTTCTTTCCTTTTTTCCTCTCTCTCTTCCTCTCTTCCTCATTTCCTCTTACTTTCTTCCATCTTTTTTCCTCCTTGTTTCCTGTCTGTCTTTCCTCCCTCCCTCCCTCTCTCTCTTCCTTCCTTCCTTCTTTTGTTCCTTTTTTCTTTTTCTGCCTTCCTTTCTCTCTTTCTTTATTCCTTTTTCTTTCGTCTTTATGAAGGTCAATCTTATGTCCTAAGACATTTTAAATTGTCTTAACATCAATCATACCAGTTAAAATTAAGGAAAGAAAAACCTTATACTACTGGTTCTACCTTTGGGGCTTGGCAAAGATCTGAAAGCTCAGTAACACACTCAACTAGGCAATAGCTACTGCAATTGATGACACAAGTGTTCTATGAAAAGGCAAGGCCATTTTAAGAATGTATCTTACAAACTTGCACTCACACATGTGTACAATAGGGAACATAATGGGTATTCATTGTAGCCATTTTCTTTTCTTAGCCAAGGTTTGGACAGTGATTATTCATCAAAAACAACTCTTAAATAAATTGATATCATACTTTGTCATCTGAGTAAATGAGCATGATGTATGTATGTGATTATTTAAATAAATAATATTGACTATGATGATTAATCAGGGAAACAGCCTTTGGATATTAAAGTAGAAGGATATGTAAGATATTTTGATAGCAGAGTAAAAGAAATCAGCAAGGTTCCAAAAAGCATATATATCTTTAAGATATACAATATATTATATATATAAAATATATGTTGTATATTATATTATGTATAAAATATATGTTATATGTGTTATGTATTATATATTATATAAGTATAACATGTTATATAATACATAAAGTATACATTACATAGTATAATACATAACATATACATAAAATATATGTTACATAATATAATATATAAAGTATATGTTATATAATATAATACATAAAATATATATTATATTATTATATATATGTGAACATACATTACAATTGCGTAATAAAATCGAGAAACTAAGAGTGTATATTTAACTTTACTCATATAACCATATATATATTCTGAAAGAGTCTATGAGAAATTAAACATATCCCCACTAAAGAAAGAAACTGTGGCAAGGATAAGAGGAAATCTTTTCATTAAATACCCTTTTGAAATTATGAAATTCGAAAACTTAATGTTGAAAGAGAATTTTTTACTAAATATTGCCACTAAATGATTTTCTTTATAACCTTATATTCCAATCACTTAAAATTAACCTACTCTTCAGTGTTAAACACTAAATGTCATTTTAGTGTGACAATGACCAAGGAGTGATCTAGCAATTCTTTGCTTCATTTTCAAGAGTTACATGTTCCATTGTCTGGAAAGGTTTCCAGCCTCATTGAAGTGATTTGTAGTATGACTCTAATTCTGACAGGATGTGGCATGCAGCGTGACAGCAGACTTTCCATGTTTCGAGGACCATCACATTCATATCCGAGAATCTACCACATGTCAGTGAATATTACTTAATGTTGGTACTTTTATTTTTCAGAATTACCGAATACTGACAATGCATTAGTACCTCTGAAAATCCCCAAAACCCATAATGATTGTAAAGCGTTTCCAAAATAAAATGTAAGTGCCAACATAGATTCCATTATTACTCTTGTTCTAAAAGGTAATGCATACATTTTTATTAATTTTAGATTTCATAAATAAACATTATTCCTGATTGTGAAGAAAAAAATACTTGTTCTCTGCATAGTTTTTTTCTTTCACTTTTGTAAATACTCTGAAAACAACAAAAAGAAAGATTATATTGAATGAATATGCTGCACATCTGATTACTTATATTTCATACATATTAAACATACACTTCTTTAAGATAACCCTTTTTGTTTTCCAATTTCCACTAAAAGATTCCTCCTAAATTTTGAATCCCTCTAGCAACCTTCCACAGCATGTTTCCTTTTGCTTGACATTATATAAACACTGGGAATATTTACTGAATGAACACCAAACCACAAAGTTCTACAGCCAACTTCACAAAGAAATTCATTACAGAAGCCTCAGTATAGCATGGTTTTGCATATAATTTCTTTTGAGTAACTCATGCTCCTGGTCACACCTCACTGCAGCAAATCCACGTTTCACTGAATGTGACAAATGCATGCATGTAGCAAAACAAAAAGACACATTTATTTAAATGGGGGCAGCCCACCTTTAATATGAGAAAAATATTTGGGAATTATTTGCTTTGTTGTTTTACCAAAGTTGAAATGAAAACACATAAAGCAATATCTATATATTAATCTTATTTTTTTTGAGTTGGAGTCTCATGTTGTCACCCAGGCTGGAGTGCAGTGTAGTGACCACAGCTCATTGAAGCCTCAAACTCCTGAACTCAAATGATATTCCCACTTCAGCATCCCCAGTGGCTGGGACTACAGGCACATGCCACTACACTAAGCTGCTTTTCTTATTTCTATTTTGCAAAGTCAAGGTTCCACTTAGATGTCCAGGCTGAGTTCCAATCAATCCTGACTTCAAGTGATCCCACCGCTTTGGTCCCCAAAGTGCTGGGATTACAGGAATGAGCCACCATGCCCATCCATCTTGAGCATAACGAAAGGAATTTGATGCTAATACGCTCCCATGAATAATGAAAACTTGAAAGGCAAATTTTACAGATAATCTGATGATTTTATCATAAATTGCTTTTCCTTTTGCTTGATAGTATTTAAAATAATTTAAAAAGTTATATGAGAACATGTTTAACACTATATTTCTTGTGAATAGGTTTTAAACCCATATTGAGAAATTTAGCTTATCTTATCTAAACCTAATTATTCTACCTCACTCCTTAATCATAACTTTGTTGATGTTGCATCTACCTATAGCTTAAAGGATAATTTCAGAATTTCTAATAACAGATGCATCCAAACAACATTGTTGCTTTTAAAGACAAAAAATAATTCAACTTTTAATATGTAAAATCTGTTTGTATTTTAGAAGATGGATGACATTTGAGAATCTTCTGTATCAGATGGAGGGTACAATTACGAGAGGAGCTATGGTCATGTACCCTGGCCAGATTTCAGGCTACAATTGAAGTAATGCTGCTAAGAAATGGACTTATCCCCACCAACAGTGTAAAAGCATCCTATTTCTCCACATCCTCTCCAGCATCTGTTGTCTTCTGATTTTTTAATGATCACCATTCTAATTGGCATGAGACGGTATCTCAATGTGGTTTTGATTTGCATTTCTCCAATGACCAGTGACGATGAGCATTTTTTCATATGTTTTATGGTCTCCGGCTTTGTCCTTTTTGCTTAGAATTGACTTGGCTATGTGGGCTCTCTTTTGGTTCCATATGAAATTTAAGGTGGTTTTTTCCAGTTCTGTGAAGAAGGTCATTGGTGGCTTGATGGGGATAGCGTTGAATCTGTAAATTACTTTGGGTAGTATGGCCATTTCCATGATACTGATTCTTCCTAACCACGAGCATGGAATGTTTTTCTATCTGTTTGTCTCCTCTCTTATTTCGTTGAGCAGTGGTTTGTAGTTCTCCTTGAAGAGGCCCTTTACATCCTTTGTTAGTTGTATTCCTAGATATTTTATTCTCTTTGTAGCAATTGTGAATGACAGCTCGTTCTTAATTTGGCTCTCTTTAAGTCTGTTATTGGTGTAGAGGAATGCTTGTGATTTCTGCACATTGATTTTTCTATCCTGAGACTTTGCTGAAGTTTCTTATCAGTTTAAAGAGATTTGGGCTGAGACGGTGAGGTCTTCTAAATATACAATCATGTTGTCTGCAAATAGAGACTCTTTGACTTCCTTGTTTCCTAAATGAATACTGATTGCTCTGGCCAGAACTTCCAATACTATATTGAATAGGAGTTGCGCATTTGGTAGCCTCAAAATCCCCTTTATGTTGGCTCTGATCTGCTTTAGGTAAGGAAGATGCAGTCCTTTGATTTCTTAAGTCTGAGTAATCAGCCCACCTCAAAACCTGGGTATCAATGACTTCTGCCAAGTTATGGACACGGAGTCCATCAGAGCATTTCCATTTGAAGGGAAAATGGATAGTAAGTGGCTCAGATAATGTGTGACCACTAAAACATCCCTCATAAGAAATGAATTAAAATGAAACATATTCAAAATGTGACAGAAAGCATATTACACATGGTAAAATACAATTATTCTATTTTTTTTTTCCTATGAGACAGAGTCTTCCTCTGTTGCCCTTACTGGAGTGCAGTGGCGAGATCTCGACTCACTGCAACCTCTGCCTCCTGGGTTCAAGTGATTCTCCTACCTCACCCTCCTGAGTAGCTGGGACTATGGGCACATGCCACCATGCCTGGCTAAATTTTTGTAATTTTAGTAAAGATGGGATTTCACTATGTTAGCCATGATAGTCTTGATCTCCTGACCTTGTGATCCTCCTGTTTCGGTCTCCCAAGGTGCTGGGATTATAGGAGTGAGTCACCACTCCCAGACAAATACAATTATTCTATTTTTGTTTATTCAGACAGGTTCTTGTTCTGTTGTCCAGGCTGGAGTGCAGTGAAATGATCATAACTCCCTGGACCCTCAAACTCTTGAGCTCAAGTAATCCCCCTGCCTCAGCCTCCCAAGTGGCTGGAACTACAAATATGAGCCACCATGCCTGGCTAATTTTTTGATTTTTTCACAGAGACAAGCGCTTGTTACATTGCTCAGAGTGGGCTTTAACCCCTGAGCTCAAGCAATCCTCCCATCTTGGCCTCCCAAAGTGCTAGGATTACAGGTATAAGCTATGACACTCAGCCTAATTATTTTTTATAGGATATACAAAAACAGAGTTATTGAAATCTTTAATTTAGTCATATCCAGCAAAGCTACAGATGCTACTTATTTGTAATATTTTAAATTGTAGAAATCCCTCATGCTTTGATATTAAAATACATATTTCTAGAGTTTCTCCAAGAAAATTTACAGAAAAAAAATATATACAAACATATATATCTGTATTTTTAAACAATATATCTGTACACATATTAATATACGCATAGAAACAGATATAATCTCATATATATTTAAAAACAATTTGTTATCAGTTTGAAAACCTTTAATATTAAATGCACTTATATAGTTTATATACATGTTCTAATTTTTATAGTTTGTGTACGTTTTTATATGCGTATATGTATATAACATTTGAATTTTAATACATATACTGACAATCAAAGTCCAATATTAGAGTAAAGAATCTCATGGAATTGACTTCATTTAAAGCTTTACCTTCTCACAGTTTCTATGATGTGCTGCTATGAAAATGTATCATTAAAAATGTGTCATAGACTTAGAGTTTCATGATTAGTAGCTCATAATTATATACTTAAAAGCGAGACATATACTCATGGAATGCATCCTAACTCCACTTCTTCTTTTTACATGCAATAGGAATGTGCAAAGTACCTTATAACTAATAGTTCTTGATATACATGATTCATGATCAACATTACTAAGTAAAATACCATTTAAAAGTCAAATGGTGTAAACCAGGGGGTGAAACATTCTGATATGACATGTTCTCTATAGACGAAGGACGGCGCATTTAGCCAAACAATGAATGGGTCATATTTCCTCTAATGGATGTGGTAAACTTAATAATATCAGTAGCCACTTTGTGATTCATATCAGAAATACGGTTTCATTTCATTAAAAGTGTTTGTCAGCTACTGTGGTTAATGCTGTGCTATGATCATACTACTGCATTTCAGCCTGTGCTACAGAGCAAGATCTTATTTCTAAAACAATAAGATAAAATAAAATTTTTGTAGGACCTAACGGTGTTTCTAGAACTATATATACACTTCCATTAAAGTAGAAGTAATTTATCAACAGGATTTTTTGTTACTTCAATAATTTAAGTACTCTAGTAGATATTAAAGGCCCAAATTATACACAGAAAAAAAGAAATATCTGGAATATATAGGACAGAATTCTGCAAGGAATAACAACTGGTTTATTTTGGTTAATTATAATTGTATGTATAACACTTATTCCTTAAAAAAATAACATAGCTCAAAGGGGATAAAAGGAATATTTGCCTTACAACAACAATAGAGTGGTTGCAATAGAGTTCACTATTCTGAGATAACACCTTTGACCACTGTGTCAAATTTTTATCAGTCTTTTAGGTCTCAGCTATATTTTCACAGCCGTCACATCTTAGGGGATGACTTTTCTTTATATTCCAAGGTGAAAACAGATGTTGTAACCTATAATCTTCATCCATTTTCTTCTGTTCCTCCTACTTCCAGAGTTACCTCAGTAGCACCTATACTTACTACCTTAGAAGAGACGTACCTGGTGCCATTCACTTTTCTCTTGTGCAGTTTTGCCCTCTGCCTAACTTGACACTATTCGATAAAAGAAAAACTTCTGCTGAATTAATTTTAAAGTTTAATTGAGCAACGAACAGGTTGCCAATTCGACAGTCTTCTGAGCCAGCCTAGGCTCAGACACTCCAGCACAGCCACATGAGGAAAGAAGACTTACGGACAGTAAAAGGAAAGTGACATATAGAAATCGGAAATGAGATACAGAAACAGCTGGATTGGTTCCAGATTCCAGGTAAGTGTTTGCCTTATTTGAACAGGCTTTGAACAGTTGGCCACATTTGACTGGTCAAAACTCGGTGATGGGCACAAGTGTAGGCTGTGGTCTATTTACCACACCTCCACTTGCTATTGTTCACTAGGCACACAAAAACCTTTAGCTCAAACTTATAATACACAAGGAGGCAGCTTTAAACTCAGTTTAACATGCATAATCTGCCTCTGATGGAAGAGATTGATCACCAGAAGCTCTGATGAAAAATCAGATTCTCTTAATTTTGGGGTTTTAAATCTGTGACGTGACCTACTGCATGCCCAGGTGAACATGTAACTGCAATTCATGTCACTCTGTAGGGGTTTTGGAAGTGATGAAGTGAAGGCAGCTGTGGCTTCTGTTGGTATCAAAAAAATACCTGTGTCTCTGCACCAGTAATCTGGTGCCTTTTCTCAGTATATGCATGTGAAATTGTAGTAAGCTGACCTTGTAATTATAGAAAAATCTGAATTTGAGAACTTTCATGGTTTTTGACTCTCCAGTTCATCTGAGGGGCCATGTTTCCTCCAGCATGAGGCTACTAATTCACATCAACTGTGAATTGTTACCACTTCAGGTCTCCTCATGGGAAGTGTTAGGGAGAGTATATGATATTGTTCACTAATGAAATTGGTTTTTAATTTTCTAGTAAACCCTTAAGGCAGCAAAGAATTAATACAATGTTAAAGGCTGAATTTTGATTTCTCAAGAAAATTAAGGATAACCATGGAGTGGTGGTGCACGCCTGTAATCCTGTCACTTTGGAAGGCAGAGGTGGGCGGATCACTTGAGCTCAGGAGTTGAAGACCAGGCTGGGCAACATGGTGAAACTTCTTCTGTACAAAAAATGCAAGAATACATGCCTGTAGTCCCAGTTAGTCAGGATGCTGATGTGAAAGAATCACTTGTGCCCCGGAAGTTGAGATCATGCCACTGCACTCCAGCCTTGGTAACAAAGTGAGACCCTGCCTCAAAAAAAAAACAAAGTTATGATACATATTGATTTTTCATAAATGCTGTAACATTCACTTCCACTCTGTGAGCCACAGTAGTTTCACTGACCATGTGAAAATCAAAAGATGCAACTCTGTGGAAACATCATTAGCATCTACTGCAAAAGTTAATTCTATGTTAATATTAATTAGTTTATGTTCAAGATGTCAATTTAACACATATAGTGGCAGGTATGTTTCTTTGATAATCTTTAAAACATGGACTTTTCACTTGGATTAAATGCCCGTCATAGTAAATTACTTTTGCTCACTTTCAACATCATGTTTCCTTTTTGCATTAGCTATAAGAAAAACAGTGAAAACACAGACACTAATTGTTGGTGCTTTTAACAGTGAAAAATATTCATGGCTCTAGTTTTATATTAGTGATATCAAATACTTCAAATAGAGAATCAGATAAGTAAATTCTAATAATGGTTTATTGTATCAACAAATAATGGAATCAAAGTAAAATGTTGAAAATTCATTCTGTTGAAGGTGAAACGTGTGACATTATTGTGAATGTTATTGTAAATTTGGTTTCAAAACTGAAGTTGATCTTTCTTTTACATAGTCAAAATTTATAATTATATACAAAATTGGCATATTTTATCTATATGAAAAGTAATTAAACTATACAATTTTTGAAAATACATTGAACAAAGAGGTACTCTAAAACTACAGTATGCACATTCTATCCACCAAATTGCTTGCACTATTAATTGATATCAATTACAAATTTTTATAAACAAGCCATTTTAATTTTGACTACATAATGTTTTCAAGTCATTTAAAAATTTTAATCAAACTATTCAACAAATAAAGAACCAAAATACTTTTGTCTATTTGTATGTAGGTGTTTTGATTTGTTTTTGTTTTTGTTTTTTAAAGCTGGCAAGCACTAAGACATTGGATTTTAACTCTAAAATCATGAGGGAAGAACTGAGTAATGTAAATGATGAGAGCTTAAAGCATATTGAGAAAAGGGATTTGGAGTTATATTTGTCACTATATGTTCTGTTATTGTATTTAAGAGGAACTCAGTTCATGGGAAGAATTTTTGATGGGGCCCTTAGGTTTAATTAAATATATCTTATCCGGTACTGTTATAGAGTGAAATTGAAAATTGCTCACACTTCTCAGCATTGAATAAAGATGTGGAATAGAAATGGACCTCACATGAATTTGGTTACGGTTTGCATACGGTATGGTTATAGCATACACATCTACTAAGTTGTGGTATTACAACGATAAATAACTGAGGTTTGACTTACTTCTTTTTGGCATGGTCAACGTTTTTACATTGTATACAAAGTCTACTAATATTATATACATACAGAATATAACTGAACAATAAAATATTTGTGAAAAAGCTAATGAGTGAAATGAAAGCCCTATCATTTTTCAGCATTTAATTAAAAGAAAATAAATAAAGATGATTTATAACGGTGAGTCTCGTTTTCTTGAAATATTTGTTGAAAGACACTTAAAGGCAGGAAAACTACTACCTATTAAAATATTTAGGCTGAAATATTAAGGTATTTCAATATGAAATAAACACTATACTTGAGAAAATCCTCAACCTACTGAGTTTTTCTAGACTGAGTATTTTCTCAGTTAAAAATGTTAGTGTCTTACAGAGAAAATGTTATTTTTAACCATTAAATTCAACTTTGACAACAATTATGGAGAATACTGTATAATCTCAAAAGCATAAGTGAAAATTGGAAAAAAAAAATACCAGTGACTTGGTATTTGGAGACAGTTACATCTAGATCAGTTAGAGTTAAGAATGTGAATCTGTACCAAGGAAAATTATTGTGTTTATATTATTTATTTTTAAATTTTTCTTTAATGTATGTGTATGTTTTTTTGGAAAGATTTCTTTTTGAAAATTGTTCATAATAAAAAATTATTTTATATATTCCAATAATATAAACATCAATTTGCTTTTCAAAAAGTTTCAAAAATCAAACAGTTTTAATTATTGTTAGTGTACCCAATTACTCTCATAAGCATCCAGTATGGATGATAAATTTTATGGTCACCAAAGCTCTATCCAGTAATATAGCATCTGTAATACCTTAGGAATTTGAATTTCACACCTATCTCTGAAGAGTAATTTTCTGTCTGTCTTGTTATTGGTTGAATCTAATAAACATATATCCAAGGGAGGAGGGGAATTCTCCTTCTACAGAAGATTCTATTGCCAATATTATTTTCCTAAAATTGGTGACATTGTGATATGAGTTTCCTTTCAGAGTCTCTTGCCTCTAACTCTCATCATCTTAATCTTCAACTTCCTGATATGTGGAAAAGACTATCAAACACACATAAACACACACATACAGTTCCACATGTGTGTATGCACTCATGCAAGCACACACGTGGAAATTCCCTTTCTCTCTGTCTCTGTGTTGTCTCTTTCTTTCTCTTATTCTCTATCCTTACCCTTATCTCTAACTCTGTCTCTATCTCTATTTACCTCTACCTCAGTCTCGACCTCCATCTCTCTATATATATATTTCTACCTCTTATCTCTATCTCTGTCCCTACTGGTACCTCTTCTTCTGCCTCTACTCTACCTCTACCTATCTCTACCTCTACCTTAATCTCTGTCTTCTCTATCTCTACCTCTACCTTAATCTCTGTCTTCTCTATCTCTATCTCTATCTCTATCACCTCTTCCACTTCCTCTAACTACCTCTACCTGTACCTCAACCTCTATCTCCATCTCCATTTTCATGTCTGTCTCTATCTGCATCTCTATTTCTAATGCTATCTCTTTTTCTACCTCTATTTCTTCCTCAATCTACCTCTACTTTTCTTTTATCCATCTCTGCCTCTACCTATACCTTTATTTCTATCTCTGTGTCCATCTCCATCTCTATCCCTCCCTACTTCTTCATTTATATCTCTATCCCTAGCTCTAGCTCGACCTTCACCTTTCCCTCTACCTCTGCCTCCACTCTCATCTCCATCTCCATCTCCACCTTCATCTCCATCTCCATCTCCATCTCTACCTTCATCTCCATCTCCATCATCTCCATCTCCATCTCCATCTCCATCTCCATCTCCATCTCCATCTCCATCTCCACCTTCATCTCCATCTCCATCTCCACCTTCATCTTCATCTCCATCTCTGTCTCTATTCTATTGCTGTCTCCACCTCTCTCTTTCTTGCCTTTCCAGAATGACATATACTCTTTTATGATTCCAGACCTTTGCATATTTAATTATTTTGTTTTGATCTCCATTTATTTCTTTTTCCACCTAGAAACTCCTTCATATTTCAGTTCTCAATTGTGTAGTATGACTTTTCTTTTATTCTCTAGCCTACATCTTCTTTGAATACATTATACTTATTTTAACTTCTGTGACTCTCCTATAGCATGTGCTCCTATAACGTGAGCTGCCTGAGTAAGAGAACTGAGGATTTTATTTCTTGACGGGGTGGATTTTATATGCAGTAAAATTAAAATTTATACTGTAGCTTTGAAAATGTTCAGTGCAATTAGATTCAGAAAACAGTGATTTCATTTGAATAATTACTGCCAAAGCTTATTTTTATATTTATCTTTAAAATTACTGTAAAAAATGTTTAAATTGTATATTTACCTACTGGATATAAAATTAAGTTGTTTTTATAAGTTTGACACCCATTTTTAGATAAAATAATTGAGGAACATGGATTTAAGAGACAGATTTACAATCACCAGTTATTTACTCTTACTTTTTCTCTTAAAATATAATTAAAATATAAATTATTACTAGGATCTTATTTATAGAACTTTTAAAAATATTCTGTCATCTTTTATCAAAATATAAATTTTATATTGTTTTTTCTTTAGAAAAGATTTTGACTATTATTGTAGTCAAAATCTCATTCCTTTTGAGAATAGGTAATTTCTCCTTTACTTTCTCATTGTGGAAATCATGAGACATAAAATTTAAAATGCTTAGCCTTATGTTAATGATTCAACAGAGTATTCATTGAGGCAAAACCACTTTGAAAGTCATTCCTGAAGGATTATCTCATCTTTGAAATAATGATCCATGACTGGAGAAGTCCCATGACTCCAAGCATTAGGAAGATAATGTAATAGAATTACTTGGACACAAAGAAAGAGGATAAAAGAAATATTGTCTCACTATTAAGGAGCAGCTTGGTTAGTATATCTGTGTTTATTGCCGATTGTTTGTTTATTTCAATTTTTAGAAAATTATGCATTTATACTCAATTTATAGGAAGCACCCAAAAGCACATGATTTTTAAATTTAATTTTTAAAGAGCCATATGAAAAAAACTGGTATACTATCTCAGAGGTGGGCATAGTCTAATTTCTGAAAAATACAAAGAGATTCAAACCAGTGTGATCTGATCAGAAAAGTTTGCCCAAGTAAAGTAAGCCCATTCTGCAAAAGTTGAAATTTGCCATTAAAGTCAAGTTAGAACTGTAATGTCCATGCATTTGATCAATAAACTCCTGCTAAATGTATCATCATTTCAATTGGTTCGAAATAACCTCAAATGATCCTTTTGAGCGAAGATAACTATTTACAAATAAGTGTGCTTCCATGTAAAACTAACACAACAAATCCTGAAAATTACCTAAATTAAAAATGCTCCATTATCAAGAAACTGTCATTAAGGCAATATCATAGAGCTCATAATAAACATTATAGTGAATATAAGAAGACTTTTATTGTGAAAAGCCTAGTTGAAGAAAAGTCATTTCTTTGAAAAAAAACTTATATCAAATTTTTTAGGAAAATTTCAAATTAAAGATACATGGATTTATATCTATTTCCCTTCTTCACTTCTTATTAACTATAGGTTACATGGTAAAATTAATGGAAAAATGAGAAACCTTGAGGATTTACATGACAAGGAAAGGGCCATTAGATGTTTAAATAATTTTCTCATACTGGAGTAGGTAGGTCATGGCTAGACTTGCATGTTTTGCCAACTAGACAGAAGCCACAACAGCTGTGAATGAAACATTATTCACACATTTGAGGTTCTGTCACTCATTCTTCAACAATGTCAAGTTTTCCACTCTTGTAAGTTTGTTTTAGTTTGTTGATGTTTATATCCAGGAGACAATCTGACTCCCTGATGAAATATTCTAGGTATGCAAAGCCTTTTACATGTAGAGTGAGGGAAGTTAACACACCCTAGTAAAAGAAACTGATATCATTCAATAGTACCAACAAGCTCATCATTGAGTTGATAATGACTCATTATATTTGTAATGCAACATTCAAAAACATGAGTTTGCATCAAGAATTTTGCTGTCCGTACCCATTCCCTGTGTACATTCTCACTTCTCACTTTGTTCTCCTAGACCACTGACATTTTCTGCTGTTACTTTTGGGATCTCTCTAATGCTTCAGTCTGGTGCAAAAGTAATTGTGATTTTTGCCACTAAAAGTAATTGTAAAAAACACCATTATTTGTTTTTTTATTACTGTTAAAAAATTAAATTACTGTTGCATCAACCTAATACAACTATTTAAACACAATTACTTGTTTATTTGCATCAACCTAATACGACAAACTGACTAAACACCATTTTTTTTTTACTGTTAAAAATTTTAAATTACTGTTGCATCAACCTAGTACAACAAACTGACTATTTAAAAACAAACAAAAGAGTATTTTCTCACAGTTCTGAGAGGCAGAAGTCCAAAATCAAAATATAGCCAGGGCCAAACTCTTTCTAATGGAAGGAGAGAATATTTCCTTTCTTCTTCTACCTTCTGGGGGCTCCTAACCTTCCTTGGTTCCAATTTCTGTCTTTATCTTCAGGTGACCTTCATGTCTATGTCTCTGTGTCTTCTCCTCTTCTTATAAAGGCACCCGTCTTTGTACCAAGTTCAGAATTATGATTTTATCTCAAGATCTTACCACTTGCATCTGAAAATATCCTTTTCCCCAATAGAATCACATTCTGAGGTTCTTGTGGACTTGGTTCCTGTGGTCTTGTAAGACACTAATTCATGACACATTATTATTCTCTTCTCAGATATTTAGAATTAATTTAGCAGAATCCTAAGGCTTGTGTGGCTCCATGCTTTTGTGGAAAGCCAACATCCATCTTTGGCAAAAAACTATAAGAGGGTACCATTTCCAATTTTCTACTTACCAGAAAAAAAATAAAACAAGTACTAATATTTACTCAATCCCACACCACTGTAGTGATATTAAGCTGTGCCTCTGGCCAATGTTTTGGATTCCACATCCCAAGAATTCTTGTTATATGATGGAATGTGCCAGTTGGCAGGCCTGCAGAATCACAGCTTCTGGTGCAACAGCTGTGTCTTGATGTGTGTCCTCAGTTGAAAAAGAGGCCCCAGAGCAGAAATTCTTTGCTACTTCCAAGATAGACTAAAAGAAGGAATCAATATAGTTGGACACGAATATCTGTTCCTGCTGACATCACTGAAATAAACATACTATTTGGCAGGGCAACCGTGTATGTGTACTGGGGTAGAAGGGGTGATAAGGCAAAGAGCCCCTAACAAATAGACCCTAAAGCAAAGCTTGTGTGCTAATGCTTTAGGAATGGGTGCAGTACCAGGTCATTAAGGTTGAGGGGAAGAAGATCACATACAAGTTGGCATGCTACTGAGCTGGCCCCAGGAAACACAACTGACTAATGAGTGATACAGGGTGTCTGTGCAGAGGCTAATGAAAACACCTTCTTCACAGTGATCCTGTGGGGGAGACAGTGAGTAAAGGTGAAGACATAATTTGTTGACTCCTCAATTTCTCCTGACTCTCCTTGGCCAAATTTACTCTAAGGGTCCGAAGTTCTCAACATTTCTGGATCGTGTTACCCATTCTCCCCTTGAGAGTAACTGGGGAGGCCAGATTCTCCCTGGCTTTAGGTAGCTTTGCACTGGGCATTGTAGTTATTAAGGATTCCACCACAGCAGGTAAGGAGAATACGCTGTTATCTGGCACATGTCAGGAGGGAGGCTGAGCTAGCAAGCAGTGTGATGAGGTGAGGCATGACCAGTGACAGGGAGCTGGGATACTACATGGACAAGTGGCAGAGGCCTGGAAGGAACTGACAGGAGTGAGAAAATACCCCCAGGAATACCACAGTTCACTGGTAATAAATAAAGGACAAATTTTAGTCAACTGCCCAATCTTTATAAGAACAAGCAGGGCATGTCACAAGAACAATTTGAGCCAGAATTAGTTTTAGATACCAGCACAGCCAAAATAATTAGTTTGAATGAATATTCATACTGTTTTCCAAATCCTGATACCAGAGTATGTTACCTAACAAGAAATCAATTCCTTAGAACCCAGCAAGGGGCCCATCTAATCAGATAGTGGCTTTCATCATCAGTTTGGGTTGTTATAATACATTACCGTATACTAAGTGACTTAACCAGCAAACATTAATTTCTCATAGTTCTGAATAAAATGGCAGTTTGCGATCAGGGTGCAAGTCTGATCTGAGATCAGTTTTGTTGAGGGCACTCCTCCACTCCACAGATGGCTATCTTCCCTCTGTCTTCTCATAGGGACAGAGAGAGAGAGAGAGAGAGAGAGGGAGAGAAACAGAGAGAGAGAGACAGAGATGGACGCAGAGAAGAAGCAGCGAGCAGTTTTCTGTCCCCTTTTTAAAAATTAGATCACTAATCTCATAAGGAATCAACTGTCATGATCTAATTACCTTTCAAAGGCCCATCTCAAAACACTATCACATTGTACATTAGGATTTTGACATACAAATTTTGGGGAGAAACAGTCAGTCCATAGTAGCAGCCTCTAGCATCCATCCTTATGTTTCCTTATCTCTTCAATATCCTCTGGAACCACCACCTCCAAACTACACAGACTTTGTTGTTTTCTTCTTTCTCCTCATCTTATCCTCCGTTCTGATTCTCAACTGTGGTGGACACAAATTCTCATCCTCCAGGCTTAACAATTCTCTGTAACCATCTGGGTGCTACAACTTGTCTTTGGGAATACAGTTTCAAAGGGCGAGTTTTTGCAAGGCTAAATGCTTTGAAAAGCTCCTCCAGGAAAATAGTCTCATTGATTAATAGAGAGTTTAAGCCAAATTATTTTGTGCTTTTGTTTGATCTGTGTATCGCCAATGCTGAGATATTCCAGCTTAATGGACACTTTGCTATGAGTGGCATTCTGGTGTTACATTTGTTGCATGGAATGAATGCCAATAGGTATTTAAGTGCATAAAACATCTGAACTAATTGAGATAGGAGGCATTAAATTATGTAAATATTATCATTATCCTCTGAAGCCACAGGTAAAAATGGTCAAGTTGATAGAAAGTGAGAGGCAGATATGGGGTAGAGAGTGAGGTCTGATAATATTTAAGTATCTGGTTCCTGGTTTCTCTGAGTTCAGCTTCCATTTTGCCATTTTCATAATTTTGTTATGTGCAATGTGAGCCCAGCTGCCTCAAGTTAGAAATACTATTGGAAAATACACCTGGTATGTAGGCTTGCCGTGTTCCTTTCTTTTTTCCATTTCATTTATTTTCTGTTTTATTGATGGAGTCTTGCTCTATAGTCGAGGCTGGAGTTCAATGGCACCATCTCAGCTCACTGCAACATCTGCCTCCCAGGTTCAAGCTATTCTCCTGCCTCAGCCTCCCAAGTAGCTGGGATTACAGGCACCCACCACCATGCCCAGCTAATCTTTTATATTTTTAGTAAGTTTTGCCATGTTGACCAAGTTGGTCTTGATCTCCTGAGCTCAGGCAATCTACCCTCCTCGGCTTCCCAAAGTGCTAAGGATTACAGGTGTCACCATGCACCCCCATGTTCCTTCCTTAGACAACATTAAAGAACAGAGGATGTCACAGAGATCTTGCCATCCTTAATCTTCAATTGCACCTATGAAGCCCAGTTGAGACTAATTCAGTTGAACTGGCATGAGAAGCAACTGTTATCTACCAGAGTATTTGTTCAAAATTAAAATCTATACATGGTACTTACCAAGAATGCCAGTGCAGCAGAACCAGAACTTGTTCTTTCAAAATGACTAGCGATGTCCATGGTTAGGGAATCTCAAATCCAAGTTTATTTGTTTTATGTAAGGGATAGGTTACCTTCCTTGCTTCTCATATTTTAAGAGTCTTCTTAAATTTCTTGGCTCATGATAATTACTGATATGAACAATATATTAGTTGATTCAAGTCTGAAATAATTTTTAAACACTTTAGAGTTAATTAAGTCCACATGGTCAGAATTTTGTGTTATAGTCTGGATTAAGAGTAATACTTAAGTGAAAGTTAACCATTTGATGAAGTCAATTATCTAAACTGATGAAAATGCCTTTCCAGAATATAAAATTGAGTCGAGCATAGATTTCTCAAAACAAGCTTCACAATCTTATGTGTGTGTTGCATCCAATTCTATTTACCTTACAGGCACAGTGTCACTCCTGTTAATTACCATAGAAATGGAAGGTCTTTGTTTCTAGCTTTATGATCATGGCCCCAATTACTGCTTCTACCAAACAGATTTTTTACAGTTTTTTCTCCCTGCTGTCTAAGACCCTTTGGGGACAGCAATTTTTATTCAGCCCGTGGACCGTTGAAAGCCCCGTTCTCTTTGGGGTTCAGTCTATATCTAAATATACTTGTGGAATATTGAAATATACTTTGTCATCTCTAACTTCAAGTTTTTCTGTCCACACTCCCTCCATACTCTGCCCCATCTTCTTTTGGATTGCTAATATCCTAGAACATCTCCCAACCCTTCCCAGCCATTCACTACCCAATTGAGATAGCATGCTCCAGAATTTTCTCTCCCCCCTATTGCCCTGTCTACCCCCATCAAAAACCTTTTCTAACTTACTGGGTAAACTTATGAGTAAACTAGAAAGAATCTGACATTTCATTTGGTTTAATTTCTATTTATGTTATTTATAAGTATTACATGTATTATAATTAAACTGTTTATGTATATACATATATATACTCATCTAGAGATATTTACATATTTTTTGAGATATTCACATATTAGTAGAGTAAATTGCTTTTACCTAAATCAATAATCCTGAACCTTGGCTGTATTTTAGAAACATCTGAGAAATTTTAAAAACACATCAATACTTAGGTCTCGGCCCTAGGGATTCTGATATAATTGACCTAGGGTATGACTTATATAGCCTATATTTATAAAATCTTTCCTAGTGATTCTAATGTGTAGTCAGCACTGAGAAAATTGCCTTAAAGAAATATGTCTCTTTAAATGCATAAACCTAGACACTTATCCTTTTATTTAAGGGATCTCTGGCTCTTCAAAGTAATTTGAGAAACCGTGTCTTTTGGCAGCATAGATCAGCTGTTTAGGGACTATCCCCATTCTTCTCCCCATTTCTCTTTTTGGCTTTGAGACTGGTGCCAAATTAATCACTACTATAATCAAAACTATGATGTTTCACTTTCCCATAATTCCGTCACTGTGTATGATATAAACTGTGGAACATACAAAAATACGAGCTTCTAAGCAAAAATAGCCATATTTACTGAATCGAGTATCTCTGCCTCTGTCAGGCCTGACTTCTTGTCCCTATGATTTAAATTTATCTCATAATAAAGAAGGCATGAGGGGAATTCTGTACTACAGAGGGTGTCTCCATGAGATTTCTCCTAAATTCAGATAATCAAGGTTACCCACATGGGGCAGCAGGGAACTATACATAAAGCTTGACTCATTTGTTCAGCAAATATCCATTAAGCAACTATGATGAGCTACTATATGAAGTTATGGGAAGACAGTAGAGATGAAGCCCCTGATCTCAAAATGCTTCTAGTCCAGGAGTGGAGTGTGGCTAGAGGCTGGGAGAAGCCAATATTCACTAAGTAGGAATTTAAATATAACTATGATAAGTATTGGAAGGTGAAATTTGAGGAGTTGTTAGTTTGAGATGGGTGGTGTGATCTGAAGAAGGATTTTTAGAGGTAACCATATTTCAATTGAGAATTAAAGGGTAAGAATGGTGGGAAGGGCAGAGTCATGGCAGAGGAGAAAGAAGGTGTTTAGATTCAGAGTTAGGAATGTCTTTGGTCATTAAAGAAACTATGTAAAATAAATAAACACACAAACAAAAATAAATATACTTGAAGCAGAGTGAAGAAAGACAGGGCTGGTAACAAATGGGCTGGAGAACAAGGCTGAAGTCTGAATCCACAGAGTCCTAGAGACCTTCTTAAAATATTTGCATTTTATCCTAGGAGGAATTAGAAATAACTACCATTTGTTATATAAAACATGACTCTCAGAATTTATAAAAAGAATTTTAAGGTTTATTTATTTATTACTAGTTTACTCAAACATCATCTTCTTAAAGACGGCCACTCTGTCTCTTCTATTTCGTACAGCGATCTGTCTGCATCTCCAGCCCTACTCTTCCCAGTGGCCCTCAATACGCTGTAGTTTTCTTTATATCTGCTACCAATCAAGTTGTTCACTCATTTATCAAGTTTATTGCCTATTGTTTGTTTCTGCTCACAAGCGCAAGCACCACATTTGCAGAGCTCTGCAACATCTGATGCTGTATTGCACACAGCTTCTTAGAGCAGCGTCTAATAGAAAATGCAACCATGCTCAATAAGTATTGACTCAGCACATAAACTTCCTAGGCAAAATCACTTATTATATCTTTGTTCTTCATCAGAAATTCACACTAGGCAGTTTAAACTTAATTAAGGTAGTACATAAAGTAAATTGCTCTGTTTTCCTTGGGAGCTTTGTAATGAATAGTCTCAGCATTATTTATTTAAGCTCTGCAGCAGACATGGTCACATTCTCAGCAGAGAGGTCAAGAACAAAATATTCTCATCCAAGGAGATTTTTTTGTAGATTAGACTCAAGAGGTCCAACATTGGCAAGTCAGCATGTGTGATATTTTTCTAGGCCTGTTCTCACACATATCCATTTCTAATTCACAATCCACAGTACAGACTTCACGTTTATAGGAGGCAATGTTTAAGATCACATAGTGACCCCTCAAGTATGTAGCTATCTAATCTTTAGCAAAACCCAAGTACTTTTTACCTCCTGACATATCAGTGCTCAGAAAATGGGGGGCTTTTGTTTTAAAGGATACTGCTCCGAGTCTACAGAGGGCTTGAGTTGCTCACCAGTAGAGGGCACCTGCCACTCTTTAAAATTGCCTCGTGTCCTGACTATCTACAGATACAGGCTTCATTCATTTATAAAGAAGTTATTATTGCCTTCAGAATATTTTTATTTCCTTTCTTGTCATCCAATATTATTGACTTCTAACACAAGTAATATGTCATAATAAAAATAAAGTTGCAAAAAGAGAAAAACTAAATCACTAATAATACCATTAAACAGAGACAGCATAACCATTATTAATGTTTGATATTATTCCATATTATAATATATGCATCTAAATTCAATTTATTTACCCAAATAGGATCACAAAGTAAATGCTATTTGATATCTTAAAAATAGATTAAATATACAAGATGAATATAGAGCTATATCTTATAATGCCAGAAAGTCCTCTTATAATGCCAGAAAGTCAAAGAAGAAGAGAAGGAAGAAAGAAGAAGAAGAAGAAGAAGAAGAAGAAGAAGAAGAAGAAGAAGAAGAAGAAGAAGAAGAAGAAGAAGAAGAAGAAGAAGA
>NW_016107453.1:2035242-2085574 GCF_001604975.1 Cebus imitator | reverse complement strand
AAAAAAAAAAAAAAAGAAAAACTTGGGATCAAAATTGTACTTTGGGGTAAGGAAGAGAGTGTGAAAAGTGAAATATCACATAAGTTGCCGGGTTGTTAAGAGAACCGATGACATTGCACAAAGAGTTACAAGATATCATGATGTTCCTCTCACAACTGGGACAAGAAAAATTATTATAATTATTATTAGCTGTCAAGATTGGCAGAAGAAAGCTATTTTCTGGTTTCCTATTAATATGAAATGATGAAAGATAAACCATGCTCCCAGGCAACCCTTCTGCCATAAGTAAAATTCTGTACATTGATCATAAATTTAATCAAATTATTTTTAATTTTCTGGTTATAAAATATTCCTTCCCTCAACAAAAATATTAAGGCTTTGAAGTATAGTAACAGTAGTCTTGTAAGCCCTATGGTAAACTCTGAGAAAAGCTTCATGGAAAATACCTAAAGGGGTTATTTCTTGAGTTCAGTGGTAAGTTTAGGCCGATGTAAATGCTCCAGTTGCTGTGGTAGAATTCTATAAGCATAACCTATAGTCTATGGCCATTCTATTACATTTCTCTAAATGTGCACATTGATGATGTGATAGAATTCATGATGAAAATAATGAATTTTCAGAAATAAATCTGAAAAGGTATTGTAGCCATAATGATTTCCCAATTGATCTCATGATAAGAATAAGCCATATGGGAAGAAGCATGTCCACAGGAGATAGTAATAGAAAATGTATTGTAGCAATAATGATTTCCCAATTGATCTCATGATAAGAATAAGTCATATGGGAAGAAGCATGTCCACAGGAGATAGAAATAGAGTGTGCTGCTATTTTTAGTCTACTGCCCTCATTTATGAATGTAACAATGTTCATAACATCAGTTTTGAGACTTGAACTAAATATTTGTTTTACATTGATCAAAATTGTTATCATTTAAATAGTTATCAAATAAATGTAATTAAATAATTAAAATATACAAAAAGTTTCACACATCCTTTACGTACAAAAATCTTCTCCATATAATAGAGTTAATAAGAAATAGAGATATTTTGAACTTCAAGTTGATTCTGTTAGGTACTGAGACTCGGGAAAGATGAGACAGGTGTATGTATTTTGCATGTAGGTTGAATGTGAATCTTCAGGACCAGAGCACATATTTGATAGGCAGAATAACAGTCTCCCAAAGATGTTCATATCTTAATCTCTGGAACCTGTGACTATGCTAACCTTAAGATGGAGAAATTATCCTGGATTACCCACATAGACCCAATATAACAAGAAAGTTTCTTAAATTTGGAAGGGGGCAAAAGATTCAGTATCATAGTGATGTAACAAGTGGAAGACTTGAAAGGCTTTTGTTGGCTTTGAAGATGGAAGAGATCTATGAGCCAAGGAATTTGGGCAGCCCTGAGAAGCTGGAAGTAAAGGAAATCATTTCTGTTCTAGGACCTCCAGAAAGAGAGTCCTATTGATTCCTCAATTTTTAAATCAATGAGGCCCCTTTCAGACCTCTAACTTCTACACTTACATGGTAAGTTTGTATTAAGCCACTAAATTTGCTGTACTGTGGAAATTACAGTAGGAAACTGACATATTGGTGGCCTTTATGATATTCCAGTAACTAAAGGCTCTGGACCCCAAATCAATATAGATCTTATTAGTGATGTTTTGCACTGCAGCAAATAGAGTTTTTGCAAAATTATTGCAAATGTGTAGTTATTAAATTCCCCCTTCATACACACACACTTTAGTTAAACCAATTCAGTTAAACTAAACTAATTTAGTGTGTGAGAATATAAAAGAAGCAATTCATTCTATCTAAAGAATGAGCATATCTTCTCAACAGTATTGTTTTACGCTATTCTTTTGCCTTTCTGCTTTTTGCAAAGGCTACTAAACTTACTTTATCATTTTCTTATTAACCTTATCCTTCTTTATTTTTGCTGAATGATTTCTATTGTCTTTTAATATTCAGGTCCAGTGTAGTCATTTCTTCCAGATGGTTCTGTATGTTTTGGCCTAACACTCCTTCTACTGCTTGCGTGTTTGTTTTCTCCATTGCAAAGAAAGTTCTTTGAGTGAAATATCTATATCTTTCTTATCTTTGTATTCCCTGAATGATTTCTACTGCTGTCTTTATGGCTGGTACCAGTATCTTGGTTCAAAATAAATAAATGCATGAGTGATTACCCTCTTGAGTTTTTCTTAGAACCTTAGGACATTAAAAAGCTCTTCTTCTCTAGCATATAAACATTTGTATAAACATTCTTAGTGTATAAACATATGCATAAACATGCTTTGTATATAAACATGCTCACTTGTCTCCTATCTGAAACAAAACAAAATCAGCCAACAAACCCTAGAGCCGTTTCTCTACTTTAAATTTCTCTCTATGCTTGGCAGGGCACTGTGGCTCATGCCTGTAATCCCAGCACTTTGGGAGGCTGATGCTGCAGATCACTTGAGGTCAGGAATTTGAGACCAGTGCCTGTAATCCCAGCTACTCAGGAGGCTGAGGCACAAGGTTGCAGTGAGCCAAGATTGCATCATTGCACACCAGCCAGAGCGGCAGAGGGAGACTCTGTCTCAAAAAAAAAAAAGAAAAAAATTCTCTCTATGCTAACAAATGCTGCCTTTAACTATAAAGCTTATAAGAGTTACCCACATTCTTTCCTACAACTTAGTCCTCATCCTTCTGTAAAATTGCCTTCTTCCCAGCTTAATTAATTTGCTGGGGCTGACATAACAAAATACCACTGACTGACTGACTCCAACAAGAAAAATTTATATTCTTACTGAGACCAAGATGTCAGCAGGGTCTTTTTTTCTTCTGGGGCCTCTGTCCTTGTTGCAGATGGCCACCTTCTTGTTGTGTCCTCACACAGTCTTTCTTTCTTGCACACCAACCTAGGGTGTCCCTCTGTGTGCTCAAATCTTCTTATAAAGACTTCTTCAATAAAATACTGGCAAACTGAATCCAACAGCACATAAAAAAGCTTATCCATCATGATCAAGTTGGCTTCATCCCAGGGATGCAAGGCTGGTTCAACAACCACAAATCTATAAATATAATCCATCACATAAACAGAACCAAAGACAAAAACCACATGATTATCTCAATAGATTCAGAGAAGGCCTTTGACAAAATTCAACAGCCCTTTACGCTAAAAACTCTTAATAAACTATGTGTTGATGGATTGAATCTCAAAATAATAAGGGCTATTTATGACAAACCCACAGCCAATATCACACTGAATGGGTAAAATTTGGAAGCATTCTCTTTGAAAATTGGAACAAGACAAAGACGCCTTCTCTCACCACTCCTATTCAACACAGAATTGGAAGTTCTGGCTAGGGCCAACAGGCAAGAGAAAAAAAATAAAGCGTATTTGAATAGAAAGAGAGAGGACATGAAATTGTCCCTGTTTGTAGATGACATGATTGTATATTTAGAAAACCCCATCATCTCAGCTCAAAATCTCCTTAAGCTGATAAGCAACTTCAGCAAAAATCTTATAGTAAATAAAATATTTTTAAAAGTCTTGGCTAAAAATGCCTCTGTGTCCAGCAATTGACATATATTAAATGCCTATCAGGCCAGGCATGGTGGCTCATGCCTGTAATCCTAGCACTTTTGGAGGCCGAGGTAGGTGGATCATTTGAGCTCAGGAGTTCAAGACCAGCCTGGCCAACATGGTGAAACCCCGTCTCTACTAAAAATACAAAAAATTAGCCAAGCATGGTGGCATGTGCCTGTAATCACAGCTACTTGGGAGGTGGAGGCACGAAAATTGCTTGAACCTGGAAGGCAGAGGTTGCAGAGACCCAATTTCTTGCCACTGCACTCCAGCCTGGGCAACAGAGCAAGACTTTGTCAAAATAAAATAAAATAAAAGCCTATCAGATGTCTACTTTTAAACAAAGATTATTCCAAAAAAAATGTTGCTGCATTAATTTCTTGCACTTATTCTTCCTTTTACATCCACATTTGCATGCAAGAGATATCCATTCACCCACAAGTCTACACCATAGATATGTTTCCTAAATTCATGAATTCAATTCCCGCCTTCTCCCCATTCTTCTGAGTTATCTCTTTCTAGCTGCCTTAATTTTATTGCAGTCTCATAAATACTATTTAATTTGTGACACTCATTGCTGCATCCTGAAATACTGAAAAAGCCATTTGCCTGGCTGCTTGGCCTCACCAACTCTCATACCCCATGTCCAATCCATCATCTATGTTATTTTCAAAGTAAAGAGTAATATTTCTGTAATTACAATCATGTTACTTAGAGACTTGAAGTGCATCTATTTTCTTCAACGTTTTTTAAGTTAATGTGGTGATATTTACCACAAATGTTGTCATGATCTGAATTTTTACAGCCTCTCATCATTTATTTACCACTCCACTACTGTCCCCCTCCATTAACCAAACCATCCATGGTCCCCATGTGTTTCATGTCTTTGTGCCTTAACAGCTACTGTGCCTTGAAAATGAAATGCCTAGACTTTTACCATCTTGGACTTTCTTCTGGGCCTTCAAAATTCATATTATACATTTCTTCGCTGAAGAAAGTTTTTCTGCCTGCCAAGTCTGACTTAGATGTCTCTCTTCTGTCTTCTACAATGACCTCTGTATCTTTCTGTTATAGTGCTTATTATACTTAATTACGGCATTGATCTAGAAGGATATCTTCTCCTAGAGGAAAAGATATTTCATATTTTATTTATTTATTTTATTGATTAATTATTTCTTTTTACTATTTCTGATAGTTAGAATAATAATTAGAAATAATTAAAATCTTCTGAAGTAGAGAGATGACAGATGCCTGATGATAATTATTCAGCAGTAGTAAGAAAGAAGAATGGAAACAGCAAAAGATTACAGACAGGAAATCTTTTAAGGAGGTAGTGCAATAACTCAGAGAAAAGTCAAATAAGTTGAGCAAGATTAGCCATTCTGACCACAGAAGATCTGTGAGTGAAAGTGTGTGTGTGTGTGTGTACCTATGTGTTAAAATATCAAATAAGATAATGAATGGGGGGGGTGCTTTTCAATAGTTAAATAACAACCACATACTCATTTCTATTTTATTGCTGACACTGTTTTAAGCTGTACTGATAGAAACTATGTCACACAGATAGAATTATTGTAACCTAGGAAAGATCGACTGTGAACATTCACAATAAAAGTCTGTCCTATGCAGAATATAAGTGGATGTGCCTTTTGTATATATCTTTTACATACTTTCATATACTTACCAATTACTAGCTAATAAATCAACCATTTATAAACATAAACACATACACAGGGCTATTTTGGGTCCATTTTCTGACCCCTTTTTTGGAATGTCAGATAAAATTGGAAAAGTCCATGTGAACCAGAGTTTAGAGAGCCTTCTTTGGTCACATTATTACAGAGGACGGCATTCAACAGAATCCTCTCACAATCTGCTTCCCCTTTCAGCAGACTTCTAATATTACATTCAGGAATTTATTACCTAATTTTAATCATTTAGATTAGAAATATATGTTTCAAGTAGGGAATTTTCTCTAGGAGATACATGAACAAATATCTATATATACTTAACATTTTTTACACACTTATTAGATGCAAAGAATAATGTGAAACCCTTTGAAATATGTATCTTCTTTAAAGTTCAAAATAACCCTTGTGATGTAGATATTGTTATCCCACCATAGAAATGAGAAAGCTGAGACACTGGCCCTATGGGCTGTAAGTGAGTTTTAAGCACTGGAGCTAGTATTTGAACTCAGTCCCTGATTATTGATGCTAGACTAACGTGCTTGGGCATAATACTTTCCCTAAATAAGTTCTCTTTATTTCTACAAATGATGGTGCTTTAAAACTTGTTTTAACTACTTGTATGTTTCTGTAGAGCCTTTGGACGTGAATATAAAGTTACTCTGTAAATAATTGTCCCCATACACTATTCTACTCCCTCCTAAACATCAGTTACTAAATGTCAGCTTCACTAGTAATTATCCCCTTTCCCTTGAAACTCTGTTCATTACAGCTCAGATGGAAAGTGAAATGGAAACAAAGAAACTTCTCTTCATATATACTTGAAAGAAAATCAATGTCACCTATTTTTAAATTTGGACCATACTAGATAAATTTTATTAAAGAAAATAAAAAAGTGAGGTCAGCGTAGCTCAGTGGCTCATGTCTGTAATCCTATGGCTATGGGAAGCTGAGGCAGGAGGATCACTTTGGGCCAGGAGTTCAAGACCAGCCTGGGAAACATAGTGAGACCCAGCTTCTAAAAATTAAAAAAAAAAAAATTAACAAATGTAGTGACTCCTGCCAATAGTCCCAGCTACTCAGGAAGCTGAGGTAGGAGGATCACTTGGGCCCAGGGGTTTTATGCTGTCATAAGCCATTATTTTGCCACTGTACCCCAGCCTGGGTGATTTAAATTCTCTTTTTAATATTTTCCCTGGCAAGAAAAATAATAGTCACAAAAAACAGAAACAAAGTATTTATTTATGCTACAATATGCATAAATCTTAAAATACATTTTCTTAGGTACCAAAAAAAAAATCAGACTCCAAAAGCTATATATGTCATGACTCTAGTTGCATAAGACACTGGAAAAAGCAAAACTATATGGACAAAACAACAGATCTTTCATTGCAGGATTTGGGAAAGATGGGGAAGGTTTGACGATAAAAAGTTACCACAATAATATTTTGGGAGTGATAGGGCCCTTCTGTGTGGAATTATTGTGGTGGATACATGGCTGTATGCAATTTGTCAAAACAAATCAAACTATACACCAAAAAAAATAATTATCACTGCATGTGAATGTTGAAAACACACCAGTCAGTATATGGGGAAAGATGGAATGTAGATTGCAATAAATGGATGTAAATGTCTTACAAATGAATCACATACCCACACTCAAGGAGATGAAGAAGAAGGGAGCTGTTCTTGGAAACTTTGAAAAACATTATTTTTACTGAATATTGCATGGCTAAAGACACACTGTACACAAACACTATATTCTAGTTGGTAATGACTTACCAATTCTTAAATTATTTTATTTGTATACTAAGGTTGAAAAGATAAATAAATATATTGTTGATAATGAAAGTCAGATTTCCCAAGAAGTTATAAATAAGAAAAGAAGGAAAGAGAGAATGATGCCCATGGTGCTGAAATGAATTGTATGTGTATTAACAGATAGAAAGGTGTGAATTCATGTATTAATGAACATACATTTCCTGTCTCTATCCACTGAGAATTACTAAAAGCACTGACATTACAGTCAGTGAGCACATTTAACATCCAGTTCTTGGTTTCTAAATATTATTTTGCAATAAAAAGAATCAGAACTTCTTGGAAATATGGAACATCTCAGAGATTGGGCAGGGAAAATACAAAGTAACTCTGGAGTACTTTGTGGCTATTTGAAGTACTTTCTTACTTGAAGTTAAGAAGTGCTCAAAGTAAACAAATAAACCCAGAAAATGATGAGAGGATGTGGAAAGGGTATAAGAACCTAAATGAAAGCACCAACTTCATAGAATTCTGTTGCTCTAACTGAACAATGTGAGTATGACAATTAAATATAGTCCAAAGAATGACACCTGTGGTGCTTAAATGAATTTGTGTGTGTCTGTGTGTGCATGCACATGCATTCACATGTGTATGACAGATAGGTGTGAATGCATGTAGTAATACACATACACATATTTCCTGTCTCTATCCACCAAGAACTATTAAAAACAGTGAAACTCCTCTAGCAATGAGCACACTTGACACCCAGTTCTTGGTTTTTAAATAACAGTCTTCAATAATAACACAATCACACATGATTGCATGTTGATGTTAGAAAAAAACAGAATATGTAAATAATAACAGAGAGGGAACATTTCTTCCTTACAAAAGAATCCTAACTAATAAATGTAGAAGAAATGGGGTAAATAGAGAATTACTACTAGAACATCACAGTGGCAGAGAAGATCCGCTCGTGGATACTGAAATTAGTGGGTAAAAGTTTAAGTGGAAACAAGATACTTATAAACTCAAAGAATCTCCCCACTATACCCAAATATTTCATAAGTATAAAGGGAAACATAGTGATTTTAGTTGTAGAACCCAAGTGCTATCATTTTAACTAATTAATCAAAGTTAACATTATCAGTAATACACATCAATATCATGTATCTACTGATATGAAGTAGAGAGAATGGAACGTTTCCTTGGTTGGGAATGGAACCCTTCCCAATAATTCACAACCTCAGTATAATCATGAGGAAAAACCAGGCAGATGCACATAAACAGATATTTTATAAAATAACTAACAACCATAATCAAAAGTGTTGAGTTCATAGAAGACAAGCAAAGACAGAGAGATTGTTGCAGATAGAAAGATCATAGCATACGTGACAAATAGATACATGGGACACTAGATGGGAGCTAGGAAGGCAAAAAGAGCATGACTGGAAAAACTAGTGAAACCCCTACCCCACCAAAAAGAGTCAATAGAGTTATTTTCTTTAGCAGCTATTTTACAACTCTGTAAAACGTTAACACAAAGAGAATCTGGGTGACAGTTATGTTGGATTTCTTTGCACTGGTTTTGTAACTCTTCTATAAATCTAAAGTTCTCTCAAAATAAAAAGTTAAAATATTTTAAGTCTAAATTACTGTATTTGAATTCTTTTTTAAAGAAACTAGATATTATAAAAATCTATATAATAATGTTGTGAAGCTTAGTAGAATTTTTGATGACTGTACTAAGCATGAACTGGGCTCCTAAACAAGCTGTTAAAATATTTTTTGAAGTTTTCTTTTCAATGTCTATGTTAAAAACAGCAAAATAACAATAAGGTACAAAAGAGTACTAGCAATTAGAAAAATATTGTTACTAATATATTAATTATAAAAATTATACTCAAAATTTGTCTTTTTAAATGGTTTTTTTACTTAAAAACCAGCAATATTTAAGTCAAATCACAGTAGAGAAGCCTAGGGTGGGAGAAATAGTTCATTTTAAAGGATCTAATTTTTTTTAAAGTACCTATAATTTACATCTGGTTTTGTTCTAAGACTGAAGGCATTTGAGCTCATTGTAATTGTTGGAATGGAAGTCTTCTCATATCTGTATGATGTAAAATAGAAAATGTTTTTTAGAAACAGTAGCACACTGTTGCAGATATATTTAACAAAGCTCCATGAAAGTGTATTTTATTAGGGTATCACTCTATTAAAAGTGGTGTTTTAGGTTTACCCAGATCACTATTAAATTACATCATGGAGAAAACAATTAAAACTGAAACTTTCATTTCAGCTACTCAGAATATTTGCCTATAGCAAATTAACTGCTCAAGGAAAGATAATGATAGAAGGATATAATGATAGAAAGCTGCCAAGTATCAGAATAGAATGGAATATAGCAATGATTTTTAACTTTTGAATGGGTCAAAATCCACTGAAGCCTCTGATGAAAAATATAGATTTTCTAACCCCTATCTCTTACCCTAACCCAACATATGCAAGCCTAGTATGGTTTGGCTGTGTTCCCACCCAAATCTCAACTTGAATTGCAGCTCCCATAATTCCCACATGTTATGGGACGGACCTAGTGGGAGGTAACTGAATCATGGGGGTGGATCTTTCCTGTGCTATTCTCATGACAGTGAATAAGTCTCAGGAGATCTGATTGTTTTATAAAGGAGAGTTCCCCTGCACATGCTCTCTTGCCTGCCACCACATAAGATGTCCCTTTTCTCTTTCTTCTCCTTTCACCATGATTATGAGGCCTCCCCCACCATTTGAAATTGTGAGTCCATTAAACCTCTTTCCTTTATAAATTACCCAGTCTTGGGTATGTCTTTATTAGCAGCATGAGACTATACTAACGTGCGGCTCAGGAGATGATAGGACGACGTGGGAAAGCCTGCAAATTCCTAGAGACTTGTTGAATGGCTTTGACCAAATGCTGCTCATCTCAGATGACATGAGTAACTTGTTGGGAACTGGAATAAAGGTGACTCTTGCTTTGTTTTAGCAAAGAAACTGGTGGAATTTTGCCCCTGCCCTAGAGATTCATGGAACTTTGAACTTGAGAGAGATGATTTAGGACATCTGGTGGAAAAATTTTCTAAGCAGCAAAGCAGTCAAGATATGCCTTGGACATGTACCCCCAAACCTAAAACACAATAAAATATATATGTATTAAAAAAAAAAAAAGATGTGCCTTGGGTGCTGTGAAAAGCATTCAATTTTATGTATTCTCAAAGATATAGTTTGCAATTGGAACTTATGTTTAAAAGGGAAGCAGAGTATAAAAATTAAGAAAATGTGCAGCCTGATACTGTGATAGAAAAATAAATTTAAAAAAAATATCTTCTGTGGAGAAGTTCAAGCTGGCTGCAGAAATTTGCCTAAGTAATGAAAAGCCAAATGTTAATCACCAAGACAATCGGGAAAATGTCTCCAAGGAATGTCAGAGACCCTCCAAGCAGCCTCTCCCATCACAGCACTGAAGGATTAAGAGAAAAAAATGGGCCTGGCCCACAGGCCCCCCGCTGTGTGCAGCTTAGGGGCTTGGTGTCCTGTGTCCTAGCCACTCCAGCTGTGGCTATAAGGAGCCAAGGTACAGATCAGGCCATGGCTTCAGAGGGTGCAAGTCCCAAGCTTTGCAGCTTCCATGTGGTGTTGAGCCTGTGGGTACACAAAAGTCAAGAACTGAGGTTTGGGAACCTCCACCTAGATTTCAGAGCATACGTAAAAACACCTGGATGCTTAGGCAAAAGTTTGCTGCAGGGGAGGAGCCCTTGTGGAGAACCTCTGCTAGGGCAGTGTAGACAGGAAGTGTGGAGCTGGAGCTACTACACAGAGTCCCTGCTGGACCTCTGCCTAGTGGAGCTATGAGAAGAGGGCCACCATCCCCCAGACCCAAGAATGGTAGATTCACCAACAGATTGTACCTTGTACCTAGAAGAGCCACAGACACTCAAAGACAGTCCATGAAAGCAACCTGAAGGGAAGCTGTGCCCTGCAAAGCCACAGGGTAAAGCAAGGCTGTACCCTGCCCAAGACCGTGGAAGCCAACCTCTTGCATCAGGGTGACCTGGATGTGAGGCATGGAGTCAAAGGAGATCATTTTGGAACTTTAGGGTTTAATTACTGCCTTATTAAATTTCAGGCATGCATAAGCCTTATAGGCCCTTTGTTTTGGCCAGTTTCTCCCATGTGGAACAGATACACTTACCAAATGGCTGTATTCCCATTTTCTCTGGAAGATAACTAATTTGCTTTTGATTTTATGGGCTTATAGGTGAAAGGAACTTGCCTTGCGACAGAAGAGACTTTAGACTGTGGACTTCTGAGTTAATGCTGAAACGAGTTAACACTTTGGGGGGACTGTTGAAAAGACGTGATTGGTTTTGAAATGCGAGGACATAAGATTTGGTAGGGGCCGCAGGCAGAATGATACAGTTTGGCTCTGTCCCCACTGAAATCACATCTTGAATTGTAGCTCCCATAATTCCCACATGTCATGGTAGGGTCCTAGTGGGAGATAATCAAATCATGGAGGAAGGTCTTTCCTGTGCTATTCTCACGAGAGTGATTATGTCTCAGGAGATCTGATGGTTTTATACAGGAAAATTCCCCTGAACACACTCTCTTGCCTGCTGCCATGTAAGACATCCCTTGCTCTTCCTTCATCTTCTGTCACGATTGGGAAGCCTCTCCAGCCATGTGGAAATGTGAGTCCATTAAATCTCTTTCCTTTATAAATTATCCAGTCTCAGTTAAGTCTTTATTAGTAGTAGCATGAGAATAGACTACTACAAAGCCTGTTCTATCAAGATTTGCAGGCATTCAGAAAAGATTCATAACATTCATAAAAGATGATACTCATCCTTGGAATTAGGCTGAAAAATTGCTAGTATAAAGAAAGTTAATATGGCTTTAAAATATTACAACAGCACTTTGTAAACAGTTTAGAATTTATGGCAAATTTTTGCACCAAATTTTAGTCTAAAGCGTTGATTTAGCTGGTTGGGCTGGAAAGATAAAAGCTTTATCTTCATAAATTTTTCATTTCCAAACTGGTGCTTGACCATCTCCAAGAGAATAGAATTGCTTTTTTGGATGAAGATGCATGTATTTTCCCCCACTGGCCCTCTATTTAAGTCCCTGAGAGTTTTGGTGTATTCCTATAACCTATTCATGAACACTGCGAGTGTTCTAGCACTCCAAATTTGAGAACAAGAGTAATAGTTATACTGTGGGTTCTGCAAGTTTCTTTACTTTATCTTTACAACATTTAAAGAAAAACATTTTTCTCACTGACATCTAATATTACTGAGGTGATAAAAAGACAAAGCATTGCTTTAGTGCAAAGACCTACTTTTTATTTGGCGATATTTAATTTTATCATAGTAACCATGCTCATTGACACTAGATTATATAAAATACATTTTTTATATGTTAAGTCTGCACTCAATTGCAAGATGAGGCATAAAGCCAAGGTTTTTAGTAATGAAACTACACTGTTGACATTTGACTGTACAGTATACACAGTTAAGGCAAGTTACACATTTGGCAAATATTCTCATTTGGCAAATATTCTAAGATCCAAATATAGCAGGCACTTCAGAATAATTTGGCTTACGATCAGGTTTACTTTAGATTAGGCACATGGCAAGAGTTCTTTGTTTTACTTTATACTCTAAGGAAGGCAGCTGATAAATATGTTATATATTTATCATAGAAGCCAAAGGAGATTTTTACTATGAATATCAAAAACAAATTAGGCTAGAAAAACAAATATTTTTCTTTCCCTTTACTATTATTAATCAAGCACATTCTCCTTACTATCAAGCCCTTAAAGTATGTGACAACATTGCTATTTTAAAATGTTATGTATTTGTTAGATCCTGTACCCTAGTGATGAATAATGCAATATTTACCAATGAATAGAAACTACATTTTTAATTAAAATATATTGTATTAAACTGAGAAACAAATGCAAAATCTACAAAAAGGATCCTCCTACAGTTAATTAAATAATATAAACGGGCTATATAAATACCAAAAGGAATAAACTTTTAATGTAAGACTTATTTATATTTATATTTAAACAGATCATAAATAAGAATAAAGTTAACTTAATGTTTTAAATCCAGCACATTTATGTATACTTAACTAGGAATATATAATGTAATACTTTAGGTTTTATTTTCAAATCAATAAAGACCATATCTTGAGCAGTTTGAAGGTTTCATCTAAGTAAAAACCAGACATCTTTTTGTCCCTCTGTTTTTTCAGAAACAAAAAACACTTTTACTTATTCTCCCATTGACTTGATGTAATAAACTCAATAGTGTAGACTGATCCATCTCTAATCTTGAATTCTAAAAATTATTAACTAAAACTACATGTCTTTAATTTTTAAATAACATGGCATGTTGGATCCACTGGTAACTTACTATAGTTGGAATACATATTTTCAGATAAAACACTGGATGACAGTTTTCACCATGTAGCATGTGTTTTAGTAGGTATATAAAGCCAAGTATGAAGTAATTTGTCCATGGTTGGAGGTTGATCAAAATGATTTTAGAATCTAGGTTTTTAAAAATAGGACAGTAGTATAACTACCACAGTAATGGATGAGGGAAGTCAAACTCCTTTAATAAGCATAAGTACCGTTATTATTAAATATGAGTCAATCAGGAGATGAATGACATCATTGTCCATCGCTCTAGTATACAACTTTCAAATATATTTCCCAAATATATTGGAGAAATGAAATTATTTGAAGAGAAAAAGACAAGTTTTTTAGTCCAATGAACAATTTATCCTTTCAAACAATTGAAAAACATAATAATTGCTATGATTTTTCAAAGTGAACCAAAAATTTTAACGAAGTAGAATATTATATATTTTTGGTTATCAAAGTCTTCTGAAAAATTTACGATTCATGAGCAAGAAAATATGGTTAATTAACAAATAATATATTTATTCATTATTTGATATTAATGCGAAACATCAGTAAATAATAGGCTACTGGATGTTGATCACTGGCAATTTGCCTGTTTTATAATATAGTGCATGCTTCATGGAGTGAGTGGTGGAAAGATTTGTATTGCATTGCATGTTCTTTTTACGATGAAGAAACACCACAAAGAGGCTGTAAAGACTACAACAGGGTTGTTCCAAATTGAACAAGTTAGAAAGAAAAACAAATTGGCAGTCAAAGGGTGAGGGAAGTGATAGGTCAAAAACAATGCCAGATGTCCTGATAGGGATTATTTTCTCCACATGAATTCGAAAGTGGGAACCCTGCAAATACCCTGGAATAAAAACGAACCAGGGCAGAGTTGATAACAACATATAAACATTTCAGCTCATCAATTTGAACAGCCACTGTAAATGAGTGGGATTAAGTTGTTATACAGTCCTAATCAAAACATAATTTGCTTTGCTCTTGTCATTTGGTTAATATGCATTTCTTCCACTTAGAGGTCATGGCAGCTTTCATGACAACACCAGAGGCTTCTCTCAGACACAGCCAATAATTGAAAGGGCAAGATCTTCTGAATGGGTAGCAAAGTTCAGAGAATATCTCTAATAAACCTCAGCAGTGAAAATAATTTCCCTAGTCATTTTATATTTGACCAGAGGGATAAAATTCAGAAATAGGATTTAGTAATTCAAAATCTATTATGAAAGTGAATGGACTCCTAATTAAACTAATTATCTTGTAATTATTTCAAATGCTTTTCAGTGAACATGTCACACTCAGAAACCAGAAGGAAATCTGATTTTATGCACAAACCTAGTTGCGTCATTCAATGCATTTGGTCCTGGTAATCAGAATGCCAGTCCATGAACTCCTCCTTCAACCATGTCCTCTCCTCCTAGCCTTCTCTCCTCTCTTTGCCTTCTTCTTTCCTCTGGGAATAGCTTTCAACCTTATAATCTCAACCTCGTCCACTTGCTTATTTAATCATAATGCTCCTAAAATCCACATTTGCAATAAAATGAGATACTGAAAAATTTCTCATTTTTCACTATCGCAGAGCACACTTGAAAGACAGGAAATCCCTTTAAGATAGCTCTATTAAACGTGCATCAGAAAGACTCCAAACCATCAATCCTATAAGACTAAAAAGATGCCATATGAAAGAAAATATCAATCCTCTGACATATGCTGACTGCTGAAGTCAAATATCCCACACATTCACCTATGACACCAATCAATTTTAAGATGAACCTAAATGATTTGTCTATCTTAACCCAATTAAAGATTTAATCCCTTAATAGAAATATGGAATTTGAGATAAGAAACCAGGCAGAATAGATGATTTATTAAATGTATTAGAAGGCGAAAAATAAACTAGGAATCACACAACTATGTGTTATCTTTCATTCTGATTATGACTATAGAAAATGAAATGCATATTTTATTATTTATATATATATATCAAGTCTGATATTGTTTATTCAAAATAAACAGATTAACATGTTATTATGTTTTAAACCTCTCAAAAGTATTTGGAGTTAAAATTATTCTGGGTTTTGAAATTTCTGAACTGAATTAAATGCTATCAAAACTTGTTTTATTTTTCTTCCTTTCATTAACATAAGTGTTATGTTGAACCTCTTTTATCTGTCCTTGTATAACAAGAACTCAGAAAGGTCCCTGGCTTTGGGTCACTTGCAGTTGCACATATCAGTTAATTTTTGATAATTACTATTACTCTTCAGGGGTTTAAATTCCCTGTTTAACCCAAAAACTCAAGCTTATATTTAATGTAAGGCTTCTTCTCTCCCTTTCAGTTGAGGTCATAGCTACGGAGCCCATCTAAGAGGATTGGTTAAAACCCCAGGTTTTGCTTGTGTCGTGGTTTTGTTTTATTTACCACTTCTCTTCTTCTTTTGATATGGCAGATCCTCCTTATTTGAGAGAAAAAGAATGCTTAGAGATGGCAATTTCTTTATATCTAGATAGGGTTTTTTGCAGATCTGCCTTCCTTGTCAATATCTCTGAGTGTGACAAGCATCTAAATAGTTTCTTTTCCAAGGGCTGTGTCAATGGAGCCTTTGGAATCTCCCCTGTTAGATGCATGCAAATGCCCAACCAGATTTGATAATTACGCACTGTAATTCCCCAAGGTTAACTCTCTGGTAGCCTCTTATAAACTACTTTTATCTCCTGCCTTCTGGAAATATCCCTCCAGATAGAGGTAGCTCAGGAAGCTAGCTCTCCAGGTTGGGACCACATCGAGACAGCACATTCCAGTTATGTTCCATGGCATTTACTTGGCTCAGAGGAAATATATGCATTCATGTCAAAGCATAATCGCTTCATAGCTTATGAGATTGTCACTGAACAAGTTGAAAGAATGCCCTGTGGAGTTGTACAGCTGGGTGGCTCTGCTGGCCATAACAAATGCTGAAAATGCCAGCAACCTCCTTCCATTTCAGGAAGCTCCAGAAAATCTCCCATTTTGACCCTAGAGAGAACTAAGAAAAAATAGTTATGGTTCATGCATAATCTAGACTTTCTTTTCTATGCAATTAGGGAATGTGGTCTGCTGTTTTTTAATGAAGTTAATGAAGGTTGGCTATAGTTTAGCAAGTTGTGCATGCCAGCGTCTAACTGCACATCTCTTTCTAATACTGGTGTGGTTCTCCAATATTCATACTGTTTGGAACTGCAGTCAAAACATTGAGAAAAAATAGTAAATGCCCCATTCAGCATCCATTTACGTTAATAAGTAAATGTCATTTTGGTGCAGTTATGTTTTACAGCATGTGTTGTGTGTTGTTTAAATACACTTTACGGTTTCAAGGCTAATGCTGCGAATATCTCTCGATTAATTATGTTTGATTCAGGTTTCAAGCTAATGCTCTTTATCAGATTTAGACAGTTTTCTTTATTCCTACATTGCATTTGTCTAAATTATAAGTTGTTCTTTTTTAGAAAAACCTTCCTCTACATCTATAGACATGGCCATCTGGATTTCATCCATCAAGTCCATTGGTATGGAGAATAGCATTTGTTCATGATACATATTTTCAATCACTTAAGAGTGCTGTCAGCTGCAATTAAACAGAAAATAAAACTAAGAATGACTGAAGTATTTTTTTTGCTTCAAGTGAGAGTAAGTTGAGAGATGGCAGTAGATGAAACAGATCATTTCTTAAACATGGGATAAAGGATCTTTGGTCATATTTTTACTATGACATTTTTAACTTATTTTAATGATGTCACCCTCATGCTTTTATCTAAGTGTTTGAAGGTAGCTACGAGAGCTTTGGAGAACACGTCATTATTCAGACAAAGAAGAGACAAGGAAGAGTGGTCCCAGAAAGTCTATTTGATTTCATTGAAAGAGAACAACCTTTCCAGGCAAATGCTCAACCAGATTTGATAACATCTCATTGGCCACAAATATGTTCAAATGGCGTGCTTGCAAAAGAAGATGAGAAAGGGAAATAAAAAAAGGAATTGCTTACTAAATAAATAGCTTTCATTGGCAAGTAGAAAGTGGGGCGTAAATATTAGGTAGGCATGCCTAAAACTTGTCTAGAAAATCATCCTTAAACTTCTGGGTTATGATGAATTTTATGGCAATATTCTTCTAATTTGCTATGTAAGATATTTAAAATATTTTTAAATGAATCTGCACTCTGTTGCCCACACTGTGGTCTCAGTCGATAATATGGGGGATACTGAAGCACCTCTTATGTCTTATTTCTTCTCCCTCGGCTGTTATGTAATTTTCTCTGATATGTTAAAGTAATGGGTGATACTACAAAAAGAAATTTCAATTACATACGAGTTTGGGATGCATGTATGATTTTACAGCATCAAATTGGAGTAGGGGAAGCTTTTTGTATACTTGCTGGAGAGGAGGAATATGTATAGTTTATAATCATTTGACTCCAAAACTTTTATTAAAACCAATTTTAATTTTATTGTGGGGTTAACATTTTTTTTTTTAGTTTATTGCACTTAAGCTTATTTCAAAAGTTTCCAAGATGGGTTGTAGAGTTAACTTTTACCATTAAACAGATGTTGATTCCAATTACTCTGTTCATAAGAATTTTATCGAGTTTCTTTTTGCATTTCATATCTGTTGGAGAACTAATATGCCCTAAATTATAGTGAAAACTTGTTTATTATGAAATTATATGTAAGTTTTTAAGCAAGAAATAAAAACATGGAGTGCACATTCCAGCACCCCACTTCTCATATCTCAGTACCTGCCTCATCATGGGCAAAACATGAATGTGATCATGGTTTTTGGAGGTGTGTCAGAAGGAGGGGGCTATTTAAGTGAATGTGTGGGATATTTCATTGATGAGGACAAATGGGTCAACTTGCCACATATTCATAATCACCTCGATGGACATGCTGTTGCAGTAACAGAATCCTACGTGTATGTTGCAGGATCAATGGAGCCAGGGTTTGCTAAAACTGTAGAAAAGTATAACCTGAATTTGAATACTTGGGAGCATGTTTGTAGTCTGATGACAAGAAAGCATTCTTTGGGCTAACAGAAGTCAAAGGGAAGCTCTATAGCATTGGAGGACATGGCAACTTTAGTCCTGGTTTTAAAGATGTGACTGTTTATAATCCTGAGCTTGATAAATGGCACAACTTGGAATCGGCACCAAAGATTCTTTGAGATGTCAAAGCACTAGGCATTGAAGACCGGTTTATGCACATTGCTACCCGCACTCCTGTGAACCGGGACGCTGAAGATGGACTAAAGGCTGTAATTACTAATATGATACAGAGACTTGACAGTGGCAAGATATGCAATCTTTGCCACTTATTGACAATTACTGCTTTTTCTAAATGGCTGTGGTCAATTCAAACTTTTATCAGACAGCATCATGTTGTCCCAATTGTTATTATTTAGAAAACGAAGAGGCAGTAAGAAAAATTGCCAGCGAAGTGTCTGATGAGATCCTTGAAAGCTTGCCTCCGGAAGTCCTAAGCATCGAAGGAGCAGCCATTTGCTATTACAAAGATGATGTCTTCATTACTGGAGGTTGGAAAAACAGTGATGATATTGATAAACAGTATCGGAAAGAAGTCTACCGATACTGTGCGGAGAGGAAGAGGTGGACGCTTCTTCCTCCTTTGCCACAACCTCGTTGTAGAGCCACTGCTTGTCCCGTGAGGATCCCATATCGGTACTTGCACGGCACACAGAGATATGCTGTGCCTCCAAACCCAATGTGGCAGAAGGACCGCCTCAGACAGATGCAGGAGATACATCCTCGCGCCCTAAGCACGCCGCGAGTGCCAAGCCCTCAGATTGAATGCTAGGCTCTCTCAAGCGTACAACTTAAAACTGTTATACTCGTTTCGTGAAGCTGAAGCTATCCAGGCTGTTACTTGAAAAAGTATGTCGATAACTTATTATCTACATGAACTGGTTATTACCCCATATAAAGAAAATACAGTTAAAAAGTAAAGAATGGGAAACTCAGTTTAATACATGGTCATTTTGTTAGCTTGCAGTCTTTGTCTTTGGTTTGTTTGTGCTAGCTAAATAAGATCTTATTAAAGACAAATGGGAAAATCATATTTTTTGAGGGGAGGGTCCTCTAAGTTTTTTTTTTTTTTTTTTTTTTTTTTAAACAGTCTGGTCCCTAGACAGGGGCCTCTCCCCAACCCCTCCCCAGTCTGGCTACAGCTCAGATGGTCGCTCGATTTTGAGCAGCTCCACCTCGAACACCAGGGTTGCACCGCCTGGAATCTTTGGGGGAGCTCCCCGCTCTCCATACCCCAGCTCAGATGGGATCACTAGTTTGCGCTTACCCCCTCACACATCCCCAGCAGCCCCTGGTCCCAGCCCTTGATGACCTGGCCTGTGCCAAGGCAGAAGACAAAGGGCTGGCTCAGGGGCAGGCTCCCTGTCAAACTCCGTCCCATCTTCCAGCTTTCCCATGTAGTGCATGTGCAGGACATCCCCTTTACGAGATTTAATGGGACAGTGATCCACCCGCTTCTTGACCCCTATCTGCAGCTTCCTTTTGACCTCAGCCCCCGTGGCTGTGGCCACGGCGCTCAGACAGATGGATAGTACTGTCAGCACCTGGGCCCAGCTCAGCCTCCTGTCTCTGGCACAGACTCCGACCGACCTACGGCTGAAGCCCCGCCCCCAGTGCCTGCGCTCCTCCCCCTCTGCTTCCGACCCCGCTCTATGGGACATACACATACACACGCCACATTTCTTTCTTCCATCATCGGCTGATGGACACAAGTTAATTCGATACTTTTGCACCTGTAAATTGTGCCCTGATAAACATATGTATCTTTTTGATATAATTACTTCTTTTCCTTTGAATAGATACCCAGTAATGGGATTGCTGGATCAAATGTTAGATCTACTTTTAGTTCTTTGAGAAGCCTCCATACTGTATTCCATAGAAGCTGTAATTTACATTCCCATCGGCAGTGCATAAAGCATTCCCTTTCATGTCAGAAACAATATGTATTACTTTTTGACTTTTTAATAATGGCTGAGATAAAGAACAATCTCATTGTGGTATTAATGTACATTTCTCTGATGATTAGTGATATTAAGCATTTTTTCCTGTTTCTTGGCCATTTGTATATCCTTTGTTTGAGAAATACCTTTTTATATTGTTTGTTCACTTTTTAATGGGATTATTTGTTTTCTTCTGGCTGATTTGTTTTTCATTGCAGATTCTAGAGCTAAATCCCTTTGCCAAATGTATGGCTTGCAAATATTTTCTCCCATTCTGTAAGTTGTTTACTTTGTTGGTTATTTATTTTGTTGTGCAGAATCTTTTTAGTTTAGTTAGGTCCCATTTATTTGTGGTTGTTGTCATTGTATTTGCTTTTGGGATCTTAGTCGTACATTTTTGCCAAGGCCAATATACAGAAGAGTTTTTCTTACGGTTTTTTTCTAGAATTTTTGTGGTTTCAGGTCTTGGGTTTAAGTCTTAAATTCATCCTGAGTTAATTTCTATATACAGTGAGAGATAAGAATCCAGTTTTATTCTTCTGCATGTGACTATCCAATTTTTACAGCACTTAATTGAATAGGGTGTCCTTTCGCCAGTGTATGTTTTTGTCTTCTTTGTCGAAGATTTTGTCTTCTTTGGTTGTAGGTATTTGGCTTTATTTCTGGGTTCTCTATCCTGTTCCTTTCCGTTGGTCTATATGTCTATATTTACACCATTAGCATGCTGTTTTGGTTACTAGGGCCTAGTAGTATAATTTAAAATTGGGTAATGTGATCCCTCCAGATTTTTTTTTTTCTTGCTTAGGATTGCTTTTGTTATTTGGGCTCTTTTCAATTCCATATAAATTTCAGGATTGTCTTTTTAATTTTGTGGAAAAGTAACATTGGTATTTCGAAAGGAATTGTATTGAATCTTTAGCTTACTTTGGGCAGTATGGTCATTTTTACAATATTTACCCCTACAATCAAGGGCATGGGATGGTTTTCCATTTGTATGTGTCATCTATAATTTAATTTATCAGTATTTTGTCATTCTCCTTATAGAAATCATTCACCTCTTTGGTTAAGTATATTCCTAGGTATTTGATTTTGTTTGTAAATATTTTAAATGGGATTGAGCTCTCAATTTAACTATGGTTGGTTATTTTTGCTGCATAGCAGTGCTACTGATCTATGTACATTGATTTTTTTTAACTTGAGATTTTACTGAATTTATTTATCAAATTTTGGAGTCTTTTGGAGAATCTTTAGGATTTTCTAGGTATATGATTATAGCATCCACAAACAGAGATTATTTGACTCATCTTCTCCAATTTGTATGTGCATTATTTATTTATTATGCCAGATTGTTCTGCCTAGGACTTCCAGTACAATGTTAAATAGAAATGGTGAATATGGACATCCTTGTCTTGTTCTAGTTTTTAGCGGGCATGTTTTCAACTTTACCCTTCAATATAATGTTGGCTGTGGATTTGTCATTGATGGCTCTTTTTATTTTGAGGTATGTTTCTTCTATTCCTACTCTGTTGAGGTTTTTACAATAAGGGAATATGATGCTGGATTTTATCAAATGATTTTCCTGTGTCTATTGAGATAATCGCTTTTTTGTGTTTAATTCTATTTATGTGGTGAATCACTTGTATTGACTTGTGTATATTTAACCATGCCAAATATGAAACTCACTTAGTGATAATGAATTATCTGTTTGATGTACAGTTGGGTTTGGTTTACTAGTATTTTGTTGAGTATTTTTGCCTCTGTGGTCATTAAGGATATTGGTCTGTAGTTTCATGATGCTGATGTTGTTGCTGTTATCTCCTTTCCTGCTTTGGTATCAGTGTGATAGTGGCTTCATATAATGGGTTAATGAGAATTCCCTCCTTCCCAATCATTTGAAATAGTTTTGGTATAATTGATACCAATTCTTCTGTGAGTGTCGGGCTCAATTCAACTTGAATCTCTCTGGTTCTGGACTTCATTTTTTGGGGAGACTTTTATTATTGACTAAATCTCACTGCTTGTTATTGGTCTGTTCAAGATTTCTATCTCTTCCTGATCCAAGTTTAGGGGGTTGTATGTTTCCAGGAACTTATCCATTTTCTCTACATTTTTTATTTTGTGTGCATAGAGGTGTTCGTTGTAGTCTCAGTTGGGCGAGGTGGCTCACATCTGTAATCCCAGCACTTTGGGAGGCCAAAGCAGGAGAATCACTTGAGCCCAGGAGTTCGACGCAGGCCTAGACAACATAGGGAGACTCCATTTTTATCAAAAACAAAAAAATTAAAAAATTAGCCAGATGTGGTGGTACATGTCTCTAGTCCCAGCTAACTCAGGATGGCGAGGTGGGAGGGTTGCTTGAGTCCAGGAGGTCGAGGCTGCAATGCGCTGTGATTGCATCACTGCATTCCAGCCTGAGCAACAGAGTAAGAGACTACTAAAGAAAATAGTAGTCTCAAATAGTCTTTTATATTTTATGATATCAGTTGTAAGTCTGCATTTTCATTTCTGTTTGAGATTTGAATCTTCTGTCTTCTTTTTCTGGTAAATTCAGCTAATGATCTATTATTTTATTTTTAACTTTTCAAATAACCAACTTTTCATTTCATTAATCCTTTGTATTGCTTTTTGGGTTTCAGTTTCATTTAATTTTGCTCAGGTCTTTGTTGTTTATTTTCATATGCTTGTTTTGAGGTTGCATAGTTATTGTTTCTCTGGTTCCTTGAGATGTGACATTAGGTTGCCAATTTGTGATCTGCCATTTTGATGTAGACGTTGAACACTATAAACTTTCCTTTTATCACTGCTTTTGCTGTATCCCAGAAGTTTTGATAACTTTTGTCACTGTAACTCATTTTGAAACATTTTTTAGTTTCTGTCTTGATTTCATTGTTGACTAAGAGATCATTCAGGAGCAGATTGCTAATTTCCATGCATTTGTATAGTTTTGAGGGTTCCTCTTGAAATTGATTTCTGGTTTTATTCTGCTGTGGTCTGAGAAGACAGTTTATATGATTTTGATTTATTTAAATTTATTGAGACTTGTTTTGTGGCCTATCATATGGTCTCCCTTGGAAAATGTCCCATGTGCTGACGAAAAGAATGCATATTCTTGTTTAGGAGTAGAAAGTTCTATAAATGTCTGTTACATCCATTTGTTCTAGAATTTAGTTTAAGTCTAGTGTTTCTTTGTTGATTCTTTCCTCAATAATCTGTTTAGTGCAGTCAGTAGAGTGTTGAAATTCCCTACTATTATTGTGTTGCTGTTTCTTTTTCTAGGTCTGTTAGTATTTGTTTTAGGAATTTGGGAGCTCTGGAATTAGATGCACATGTATTTAGGATTGTTATATTTTCTGGTTGAATTGTTCTCCTTAGCATTATATAATTACCTGCTTTGTCTTTTTTCCTGTTGCTCCTATATAGTCTGTTTTATCTGATATAAGGATAGCTACCCCTGCTCATTTTTTTGTTTCCATTTGCATGAAATACTTTTTCCACCCATTTATCTTGAGTCTGTAAGAATCATTATGAGTTAGGCATGTCTCTTGAAGATAGAAGACATTGGCTTATGTTTTTTAATCCATTTTGCCAATCTATATCTATTAAATGGGACACTTAGACTATTTACATTCAATTTAATATTGATATGTGAGATAGTTTGTGTCATCACTTTGTGTGTTACCTACTTGCCTTGTTTTCTTCATTGTGTTACTATTTTTTAAGCCCTGTGAGTTTTATACTTTCAATTGTTTCTGTACTTAAGAATATCAACCTTTTGTTTAGAACTCTTTGTAGTATTTCTTATATGATTGGTCTCTTGGGGACACACTCCATCAGGACTTACTTGTCTGAGAAATACTTCATTTCTCCCTTAATAATGAAACCTGGTTTTCCTGGATACAAATTCTTGGCTGAGAGGTATTTTGTCCTATCTAAAGACAGGACCTCAATCTATTCTGGCTTGTACAGTTTCTACTGAGAAGTCTACTGTTAGTCTGATTGGTTTTCCTTTGTAAGGCATCTGATGCTTTTTCTCACTGCTCTTAAAATTCTTTATTTCACATCAACTGTAGATAGCCCAATGACTATATGCCTTGATGATGTCTTTCTTTTGCAATAAATCTCCCAGGAGTTCTTTAGACTTCTTATATTTGGATGTCTAAACTTCTACCAAGACTAGGGTAATTTTCCTTATTTATTCCTTCAATTACATTTTCTAAAACTTTTTGCTGTTTCTTCACCTTAAGGAAAACCTATGGTTCTTATATTTGGATGCTTTACATAATCTTATATATTTTTTAGACACTTTATTAATTTCTTTTCATTCTTTTTCTCATTTTTGTCTGGCTGGGCTAATTCAAAACTTTGTCTTCAAGCTCTGAAATACTTTCTTCTTCTTGCTCTAATCTATTGTTAAAAATTTCCACTGAAGGTTGTAATTTTCTAAATATGCTTTTTATTTCCAGAAGGTCTTTCTGGTTTTCTTTAAAATATCTACATCTTTATAAAATTTTTCATTAATACCCTGAATTGCTTTATTTGAAATTATTATGTTGGTTTTCAACTTTTTAATCGACCTCACTGAGCAATTTAATAATCAACAATTTTGAATTCTTTTTCTGGCATTTCAAAAATTTCATTTTGGTTTGGATTCACTGCTGGAACATTAGTGTGATATTTTGGGTATGTTATAGAAGCCTTTTAAAATATTGCCTGAATTACTTTTTTCTGGTTGCTTCTCACTTGGGTACACTATTTCTTCTTCTTTTTCTGAATTTATTTTTGATTTGACTGAGTTATTCTAAACTTTTTCCTCTTAATGATGTGACTTTAATGTGTATAGTTTATGGTCACCTAGCTTTGACTATGGATGCTTTCAGTGGCCAAGGCTCTGTATCAGTTTCTTGCTTATAGAGAATATTTGTTTGATGGCTTTTTTAGATGTTGGTTGTAGCAGTGTGCTGGATATATGAGTAAGCTCCCTGCCTCCCATGAGGCCGAAATGGTAGAGATCCCATGAAGCATAACTTGTTTCCCAGTGGCATGCACACTTTTATTTCTTTCTCAGTATTTTTTTCACTGGATTAAGTAGTCCTGCCTTCAGGCCAGTAGCAGGTGCCCACGGATAAAAACTGGCCTCAGCTAAAGCCAGTGTTTATATGCAATACCTCAATGGTGAGCAGAAGCCCCAGTTTTGACAGAAGCATCTGAGAAAGCTCTCAGTGTAATGCACTGAGGTCTTATCAGGAGGAAAGTAGAAAGATGCCTCAGCTGTCCTTCAGATTACCAGGAAAGCAATCTACCTCCCTGTTATGCTCCTGTCTTTGTCTTCTGGCTATTCAGATCAGAAAGGTACTTCTTTTCATCTGTTGGAATGACTTTTAGGTAGATAAACATTTCTTTATCTCAAATAAATACTTAGGAACATTTACTTTTAATCCAAACAATTATTTGCTATTTTATTTTGAATTGTTATTCTTAACAATCTATTTGCTACAGAGGAAAACGCTAAAATTTTCGCCTACCTGATCAATTTTAATGCATCATTTATTAAAATAAAACTCTTTTAATTTGAAGTTTTTATGTTGGTGAGAATCAATTTTATGGCCCTTTACTCTATTTCAATATCAGTCTATGATTCAGTGAAACAGTTTTCATTGTTGTAACTTTAAAATATGCTTTTATATTTAGTCTTGCCATTCAAATAATATTTATTATGTAAAATCATACTATAGCAACTATTGTTTTACTTACTTAAAAATAATTATCAAGTTATTCATCTTTTAATTATTTCATATGAGCTTCATATTTTAAAATAATTTAATTTTGAATTACATTGTCTATTTTGGACAGTGTTTTTTTAATGTGAAATCTTCCATTTCAAAAACACAGTAGTTCTCTTAATATTTTCAACTTTCCACTTGTCTGACTAGCTTCTTCTCTTCCTTCTTTCCTTCCTTTTTTCTTCTCTTTCTCATTTCTTTCTGTTAATTTTCAGGCTAAAATTATTGGTTTATTTTGCTTTTAATAATCATCATGTATTTTTTCTTGATCAATGATGTTTTGTTTGTATATGAATGGATTTTTTTCTACTGTTTACTGTCCACCAACTTCTTTTATTGAGATTCCAGCTCATCTCCAGATGTTTTCTTGGCAAATGTTTAACATGGGCAAACTAAATAAGCCATCACAACGCATTCCTTTATTACTAAAAACATACTTTGGATGACTCCCTCAAGGGAAAAAATATTGCCAAAATAAATTCTAATAATAGTTAAAATCTATAAGTTATTACCATTTACCAGGCCCTACACTTATTGCTCTACATATATTAACTCATTTGTTCTTTATACTCATAAAGTTTACTGCTATTGGCACATTTTACAGAGAAAATTAGGTACACAAAAGTTAATTATCTTTCTATAGTTCATATAGCTGTTAAGTGGTATGGATGGGATTCAAGCCTAGTTACACTTGTGAAGTTTATGTGTTCCTCACCAGTCTACTACATGTTTATTCTGTGCTTTAAAATGTTCAAAGAACACACGGATTGTGTAGCCCTAAAAAATAGAAACTAATAAATTCAGGCATGGTAGACAACATGCCTGAAGTAATATAGTGTTTTCCTGAAGAAGAGATAATTGATAGCAAAAGGTTAAATAAGGTAGTTATTAAACATTTTAGAATTGGAAAAAACTCAGGATGGTAGCAAAAACAGATCAGATAGATATGGGGGAAATATCGCAGTGAGAAGGTAGATGTCTACTTCAACCCATGTCAGCTTTGAGATAAGATAGAAGGATCTTGATGAGGTCATAGGTTAACCATTTATGAAAAAGACAGAGATACAGGCATAATTTCTATAACAGAAATAGTTAAAATTATAAAAACACATCAGTTCTTCACACAAAAAATAGAAATGTAAAATCAGGAAATTCAATAGTGTAATTTACACCACAGCAGTGGCTTTCACATCTATTTTTTTTTTTTTTTTTAAGATAGAGTCTTACTCTGTCAACAGGCTGGAGTGCAGTAGCAGGATCTCCACTCACGGCAGCCTCCCCGCCTCCCAGGTTCAAGCTATTCTCCTGCCTCAGCCTCCTAAGTAGCTTGGACTACAGGCACGTGCCACCACGCCTGGCTAATTTTTTGTATTTTTAGTAAAGACAGCGTTTCATTATGTTGGACAGGCTGATCACCAACTCCGGACCTTGTGATCTGCCTGTCTCAGCCTTCCAAAGTGCTGGGATTACAGAAGTGAGAGACTGTGCCTGGCTCTTTCACATAGTTTAGATGTGAAAAGGATCTACTGTAAGAAATTTATTTTATATCCTGACTGATTTTTTCTCATTTCTTCTTTATTCTTTAGTACAAATTATACTTCAAATAATCTCCAAATTTTGGACTTGGCCTGTTTTGTAGTGACTGTTAACTTCCTCAACGAGTATGTTTGCATCATGCCCAAGGAATGCAGATACCATATGGAGCTGAACTATATTTTAGCCCCAGATTCTTCTCTTCAGTTAGTGATTAAATAATAACCTACTGAAAACAACACAACTTCATGAAAGTGGCTTGTGAAAGGGGCTTCATCCTCTAGCTATTTGCAAGTTGAAAAGGAGGGCCAGATCTTATTGGATGTTATGAAAATTTTCTGTGATCAGTCTCTGCATTTGTAAAGGATGCTAATATTTTTCATGAATTATTATGAAATTACCTTTCTATAGGTAAACCACATCTACAAGTAAACCATGTGTAATTAGGAAAACTACAGGAAAATTCTGACTTTTGTCAGGTTCTGAAAATTTTCAGACTATAGAAAAGAGAAATAAATATATATTCAGTAGATTCTTTTACTATGTGAAAGGCAGAGGAAAGTTTGGAGCCTATAATCTCCTTTTATCATTAAACATATTGTATTATAAATTTTTCAAAGATTTATAAATAAATCTCCAAGGAAATGTATCACTACCTACTTTCTAGATTTCCAATGACTTTGTTAAAGCAAACTGGAAAAAACAAAGCATTGTACTCAATTTTGTTTTGTAGAAAGAGGTTCCAGAAGGCAGATGATTTCCTTGGAGCTGGCTACTTTCACATGGAATACAACAACTGTGATCAAATATGTTCACATATCAACCTTAACTTTTCCAAGTTCAAAAAAGTTATTGAACTTTCTGACTATTTGATCCAGAAAAATCTCTCTGTGCAGTTCAGCTGCAGCCTGAAAGTGTCCAAAGCAAAGAAATTTAGGAAGAAATGAGCATGGTTGCTATTTTAACTGCCATTTGACATTGGCAGTATTTAACACTACAGATACTACATATGGTTAAGAGTTATCAGCCCAGAATGCAGAGGATAAATGGCTCTAAAATGTTCTTGGATATTTTCAACAGATTATATACTTATTTGCATATACAACATTTTACAGATCATCTAGTTTTACTATAAACATGGTTATAGATGCGGTGCAATAATGAAAAATGCAAACTAAGTTTATAAACACAATGAAGTGTATTCATTATAATAATTCCTCTTATCCTGTAAGCTTCTGGCATTTTTGGCATTAGATTATTTATAAGATTCTGTATAATACTTTGGCTATAAAAGGAAGAGATCTCTCATTCTTTCCTCTCAAACCTCTTTTGTATAGAGAATTACCTATGTTCAAGACAAATAAAACCACCTATGGTTTCAAATATTTGTTGAGCAAAGTTATATTTAGCATATTGTAACTTGCCTTCCCTTGTAAGGGAAGGAGGAGAGAAGTATAACAGCTCTGGTTTTATGCTACTTTTGCATAATGACTCTCTGCTAACATAATAAAATAAAATATCTCCTATTTGCTTCTCAAACTAACTGCATTCCTCCCAGACTTCTCTTCATCTTGGCATTTAAGATCCTAAACCATAATAATAATATCAAAAACAAGCAGTATGGACAATCATCATCGCAGATAATCTTTCCAGCAACACTCTGAGGGAAGTACTCTTATTGTTCCCATTTTGCAAGAATCTGAGGCCCCAATAGGTTAAATTAGTTAATCATAAAACTAGTGAGAGACAGAGGAGCGAACTGTACAGATACTTAAAGAATGTTCTTCCAAAACTCAATATCAATTTCACATTTCACTTATATCAGAAGTTGGATTATTTACTACAGGCTGAGAGCTCTACAAAATCTAGTTTCCTGTGACCTCTCTGATATCATTTTCTAATTTCTTCCTCCTCAAAATATTCTTCCTTCTCAGCACATCCTTGCTCAGTGCATCCACCGGGGACTCTTTGACAGGCCCCTGTGTATGATGTTCCCCTCGCTGTGTCCATGTGTTCTCAATGTTCAACACCAACTTATGAGTGAGAACATGCGGTGTTTGGTTTTCTGTTGTTGTGCCAGTTTGCTGAGGATGATGGTTTCCAGCTTTATCCTTGTCCCTGCAAAATACATAAACTCATCTTTTTTATGGCTGCATAGTATTCCATGGTGTGTATGTGTCACATTTTATTTATCCAGTCTATCATTGATGGGCATTTGGGTTGGTTCCAAGTCTTTGCTATTGTAAACAGTGCAGCAATAAACATACACATGCACGTGTCTTTATAATAGAAGGATTTATAATCCTTCAGGTATATAATCAGCAATGGGATTGCTGGGTCAAACAGTATTCCTATTTCTAGATTCTTGAGGAATCGCCACACTGTCTTCCACAATGGTTGAACTAATTTACACTCCCACCAACAGTGTAAAAGCGTTCTATTTCTCAACATCTTCTTTAGCATCTGCTGTCTCCCAATTTTTTAATGATTGCCATTCTAAATGGCATGAGACGGTATCTCAATATGGTTTGATTGGCATTTTTCTAATGACCAGAGATAAAAAGCATTTTTTCACGTGTTTGTTGGCTGCATAAATGTCTTCTTTTGAGAAGTATCTGTCTGTTCATATCCTTTGCCCACTTTTTAATGGGGTTGTTTGTTTTTCTTGTAAATTTGTGTAAGTTCTTTGTAGATTCTGGATATTAGTCTTTTGTCAGATGGGTAGATTGCAAATTTTTTCCCATTCTATTGCTTGCTGGTTCACTCTAATGATAATTTATTTTTCTGTACAGAAGCTTTTTAGTTTAATTAGATCTCATTTGTCTAGCTTGGCTTTTGTTGCCATTACTTTTGGTGTTTTAGTCATGAAGTCCTTTCCCATGCCTATGTCCTGAATGGTATTGCCTAGGTTTTCTTCTAGGACTTTTATGGTGTTAGGTCTTCTGTTTAAATTTTTAATCCATCTAGAGTTAATCTTTGTCTAAGGTGTAAGGAAGGGGTCCTTTTTCTGCTTTCTGCATATGACTAGGCTGTTTCCCAACACCATTTATTAATTTGGATTTATGGCCCATTGTATCCAGTGTGACTTCATCTTGACTACATTTGTAAAGATCATATTTCCAAATAAGTTTGCATGTTGAGGCTCTGGGTAAACATGAGCTGAACCCTCTACATTTAAAGCAAAACATAAGATCAGAATATGAAAAATGAACTATCAGAGAGTATGAAGGAACTTGAACATTAAAAAAAAAATGACTGCTTGTATTAGCCTGTTATCATGCTGCTAATAAAGACATACCCAGAACTGAGTAATTTATAAAGCAAACAGGTTTAATTGACACACCGTTCCACGTGGCTGTGGAAGCCTCACAATCATGGCAAAAAGCAAAGGGGAAGCAAGACAGGTCTTACATGGCAGCTGGAAAGAGAGAGCATGTGCAGGGGAACTCCCCTTTATCAAACGTGAGGTCACCTGAGACTTATTCACTATCAGGAGAACAGTACGGGAAAAACCTGCCTCCGTGATTCAATTACCTCATTACCCCCCACCAGGTCCATCCCATGACACCTGGGAATTATAGGAGTTACAATTCAGGATGAGATGGGGACACAGCCAAACCATATTACTGCTTAAACAAAAATTAAACTGAGGGCATTGGAAATTAAGACATGGAAATATCTCAGAATTTAGAACTGAGACATAAAGCAGTAAGACATAAAAACAGAAATGATCATTTCTGTAAGTAGGAGTTCTAGAAATACTAATCTAACTAAAAAGTTTGAGAAATACCAGTTTATCTTTCTAGATTGTTGAACTGTAGTTTTTCAAATGTCTACTAATAAGATATGTACAAAGATTAACTCCTGGAGGTTCTAGAAATCTCCTTCTGTTACTTAACAGAAGATCTAACAAGAGATAATAGAAAGAAAGAACAGAAAAAAGAAAATATATTTAAATACTGTAAGAAAATTTCCTACCCCACCAGAAAACCTTCAAGTACAAACATTCTAGATATTTAATGTCAGAATCAATGAACAGTCAAATTGAAAAAAGTAAAAATCCTAAACATTTCCTGGAGAGAAAACAAAACAAGTCAGTTATAAATAAATGAGAAACAGATTAGTATAAAATTTCTTATCATCAAGCCAGATGCTGGAATTCCACTAAACAATTTCTTCAGATTTATAAGAGTAAATTATTTTCAGTCAAAAATTCTATAAACCATCAATCAACTGTGGGGTAGAATAAGAATAGTTCAGATTATGATATTTATCTCCTATGCATTTTCTTTGGAAGGTATTTGAGAATCTTTTCACATTAAAATTTAATTTGAAAAAATACAAAATGTTTCCTTGAGGAGGTGATATTTAAACTAAAATCTGAATTACAGTATGTCAGTCTTGTGAAAATTTAGGGAATATATTCGAGGCAGAGGAGAATAAGCTACTTATGTAAAGACATTAATATCATGATAATGTGCTCAAGGATTGGTGTGGACAGGGAGTGGGAGTTTCAGAAGAGTGGAAGTATTTGGAGTGAAAATAAGAAAAAATATAAATAAATTTGATACTGAAAAGCAGAGAGAATGCATATGAAATTAATTTTGCCACCGACCTGATTTGGATGGTATTTGAATTTGCTGGTAATAAAGTCACAAATATTCTGCCTGTTAATTCGATCCTATTTATTCTCTAATTGGCTTAAACTAAAGCAGTCATTGGTATAAAAACTACTCAAAGAAATTTTTCAAAATAATTTCAAATTGTCCCTTTTTTATCATCACAAACTTTTGAATTAAAATTCGTACATATATATGCTTAATATAGCACAGTCATTAGGAATATAGTTTAATCCAGTTCAAACGAAACATATAAACTAATTAAATATTTCAAAAAGTATTACTCCTAAATTAAAAAAAAATGCATTTGTCAGGACCTTAGTTTTGCATTAGATGGAAAAAGACAAAGAACTCTTCTCTTACTCTAATGTCATAAACATGCACTATAGAACAAGAAAGTACTGAAGACAGGCACATTTTCTTCCCTGTGGCTCAAATTTATGGGCACCTTTCCCACTTAAAGGGCAGTGTTGAAATATTGATTTTTTCTCCCTGGTTATAATTCACAAGTTGCTCATGACAATCACCTGACTATATAATTAACTTCATACCTGGGCTTTTGTAATATGTTATATATTTTTGTTATTTCCTGGGTTTCTAATTGATTGATTTTTTTTCAGTAAGAGAAAGAACACATGCTGTTTTTACAATATTCTTAGTATCATTCCATCTTAATATTCATCTTAATGTCTGTTCTTAGCATCTTCTATTATTCCATTTAATCCTTAGTATTGGGCTCACTGGCTTCCTTGACAACTTGACCAGGACTAGTTCTTTAATTTTTGTATCTCAACCATTTTATTAGCCCTTTTCTTCTTAAAGTTTTTGGGTTTTTTTTAACTTTCATTTTGTGCTGTTATGTAATGCTAAAGATCATTATCTTTCAATTCTGGCAATCCTCTTGTAGAGAGGAACGAAAGGTTTAAGTACATTTACAGAAGACAGTATAAATATTATCAAACTTGACAATAAAATTTCTACTTGACAGAAGTTGGGATGCAAGTATGTGAAGAAGTAAAATCAAAATTAGGGGAGCAGCTATTCTCCTCTTAAAATTCTATTCCTCTAGATTCCGTCTATAGTTGATGGAAAATATTTCAACATAATATCAACTTTCAAAGGTGGTTTTAAGTATCAAAATTAACAATGTAAATGTTTACATGTAAATGTTTATATGTGAATAGAATAAGATGAAAAGCCAAACCTGACAAATAATACACAAGTAATACCAATGAATTATTTAGCCACTATGAACCAAAGCATTTAAATACGAATGGTTTTGCAGAAAAAGAACAAGAATAAGCTTTAGGAAAAGCAACTAAGAAAACTAATTATTTGCCTTTGAGCCATTCTATATGATTTGACTTTGAAACTCTGCATGTATTGAATTCATATACAGACATATTTACACGTGTGCACATCATAAGTTATAAAGGTAGCTTTTTAAAGATAAGGGGTTAAATTTGGAGTTTCCCAGAAATTGATTGAAAGGGAGGAGGCAGTAATCTATTTATTAAATAAATATATAGTAAATAAATATTTAGCACATATATATATATTACAAATAGAGGGCAATATACTAGTATCAGAAACATGCATTTAAACGAGTTTCTAAAGCAATTCGCAGGTTCACAGGGGTACATGGGCATATATGCATATATATGCCCCACATGTGATAAGTACTGTAGTAGAATTACAAGTGCAGTAGAAAGGGAACCTGCTACAGGCAGTGGCTAATTCCCAACAAATGCATTTTGAAGTCATGTGTAGCCACGCTGTAGTGTTATTGTGTCATTATTTTATTTTATTCAGAGCTCTTAAAACCATTATTTTCTTTAATTTATTCCTTATTTATTAGAAATGAAAGATCTATGACTGGAAATTTCCTCTACCTTGACTCCTCAACCAGTCATGCTGGAAATGCAGTCCTCAGGCAGAATTACCTCTTCAGAGACCTGTCTTTGCTCTTAAGTATTTCAACAGATTGGATGAAGCCCATCCCCAACTCGTAGCATAATATTATTTACTCAAAAGTCTACTAATTTAAATATTAATCACACATTTAAAAAGACATTCACAACATCTACAATGGTACTTGATAAAAAAACTGGGCAACATAGTCTAGCTAAGTTGACACAGAAAATTAATCATCATAAAATATGAAATAGCTCCCTCAAAGGAAATGCTCTCAAGTTTTAAAATTAAAATAAATACATAGTACTTACTATGAGCCAAACACTATTCTAAACCTTTTAAATATTAGTTCACTTAATCCTTAACCATTTCTATGAGGTAAGGACTGCTATTCCTCATACTTTAAAGATGGGGACGTTAACTTGTCCAAGCTGAAACAGCCAATAAAAACAGAGCTGGGATTTAGGTTCGGCTTTGCTTCAACCACAATGTTATATTGCCTCATGGTTAATCAAGCTTGAGCTATCTGAGTAGCAGAAATAAAAATTAGAAAAGTTCTCTGTCTTTCTCATTAAAGAGCATATTTTTTTTTTGTATAGATAGCGTTTGCGTTTGTGTCTTAGACTGACCCCTGGGGGAAATCTGTATTCCAGATTCACTTCCAGGTGATCAAGAAGTTGAAGCATACAAGATGGTTACTCTAACTCACTGTCTTTCTTCTTTAAAATTTTAAAGCAATATCACAATTTATTTACAAGGACATCCTTAAAATGGAGTGGAAAATATAAAACCAAAAATGATAGTTATGGAGAAATTGCTCAGGGTATAGGCAACGTCAGTCTCTGTCTGATTATCTTTGGTTGCCCAAATGTTACATACTCTTGCTAAAACAAACTACAATTTGAATTATTTATAAGTTTAAATCTATGTGTTCTCACTATTTATTGTGAATATAGAGAATTAGTTGCATCTATTCTTTTTTGTATAGATGACTACATTGCGAGGGATATAATCACTCCTCCTAGAAAGAAGGAAAAAATTGGGTTCTATATTTGGCTGCATATAAATTTTACTGACTATGATAATTCATTGGTTCTCTTCTTTTATGTCTGTACTATTATGAGCCTGTGTGTTCTCAGTGTCTTGGATTCGATACTCTAAACCCAGATTTTTTTTTCTAGCTTATCTTCTGGAGAAGCATGTTAACTCATAACTAGGAAATTCTAAACCTATGTTTCATTCCCTTTGGTTAGCCCAACATATTTATTTGCCTTACTCCTCTAGTACAATTCCTTGACCCCTAAGTTTATAATATCAGAGATGTTGGCAGGGTATATACACAGTGACATCATCCTCAAGGACTTCATGAGCCATATGTTATCTTTTCCCAAACACTGTATCATCCCAGATACAGATTGCTTGTGTTGTACTTCCCAAGTTTGCTTTCTGTATTTCCTGACTGTCAAGTTCATTTGGTGGTTAGACTCTGACAGTAGAGCTTCTTGTATTTTCATGTGGCATTGTATAGACATCAAAGATTTATGGCATGTTGAAAGGGACATAACCGACTCATTTGTTTTTGTTTCATGATAAAGACAGTGTAAGTAAAGCAAGTCTTTCCAAGTGCTTAGAAGCAGGTAACACGTGGCATGAAGTTGTCCCCTTCATTTTCATGTATCTGTATTTTTTGGTAGAAGATGGAAATTAAATAACTAAGTTAAATAGTCATTAAAATATACTTTTATTTATTTTAAACATGATAAAGTCTCTGAGATTTTATAATGAGTCCTAGGAGTTACACAGTAAACAAATAATCAAAATCCAAACTTTCTCTTACTGAAAAGACTAGTGGGCTGAGCACTTAGAACTTAGTAAAATATGAGGTATGTATTTTATTTTACCTAAAGTCCCTTTTAGCTAGATACCTAATTAATAATTTTATACTTATTGTCCATTTCTCTCTGTTATCACTGAGTCGTTGCTGTTTTTTTTTTGTTTTTGTTTTTGTTTTTCAGAATCTTGTTCTGTCATCCAGGCTGGAGGGCAGTGGCAGGAGATCAGTTCACTGCATCACTGCAACCACCATCTCCCAGGTTCAAGCAATTCTTCTGCCTCATCCTCCAGAGTACTGGGACTACAGGTGCATGCTGCCACACCTGGATAATTTCTTTTCTCTTTTAGTAGAGACGGGGTTTCACTGTGTTGCCCAGGCTGGTCTCGAAATCCTGAGCCCAGGCAATCTGCTCGCCTCGGCCTCCCAAAGCGCTAGGATTATAGACATGAGCCAACACACCCGGCCAAGTCGCTGTTTTTTAAAGAGCCACAAGTTGTTTACTCTAACTTTAAATTATTTCTACATAATATTACTTTTTCTATGTGCTTTAGTGAAATATATCTAAACAATAGGTAGAATATTTTTGCCTTTTAAAAAACTGTGCTTTCTTCTGAAGACCCAAGGACTGTTTAAGTATTTTTATCTATATGACTGGCACTAGAAACTTTTAGAAGTAAACCATAGTGGAATGAGGAGTAGAACACATCTCTTTTGATGGACTTATCTATGTCTATCTTTTGCCTGGGCTGCTTTCTAATGATAGTGGCTTCCTATAATCTATTCCTGCAATCTTGCTACATGTTACCTTCATGCAACCTGAGTGATCTTTTCAAGGGGAAACTCTGATTACATGACAACTCTGGCAAAGTTCTTTTATGTCTTTCCATGGCATTCAGGATAAAAGTTGAAATTCCTAATAAGACCCTACATCCATGTTCATATTCCTACCCAAGTCTCTAGTCTTAAATTAGCACATAGTTCACCTTCATCTGTGAATGTTGAAAACACACTTCTCTATGCTCCACTCATTCAAAGTTTATGTGAATAAATTTTGGGTTAAATTTTGGTTCAAATGTCACTTTCCTGAGAATGCTTTCTCTGACCCACTAGACTTGCTTATTCTGCTCATTTGTGTCCCATTAATTTTCTACCTTTATATCACTTATCACAGGCATAAAGGTATAATTTTATGTTTTTAATTGTTGATCAAGTTCTAGCTATCCCAAAGAACTGTACCTCCATGTGGGTAGACACTGTCTGATTTTTGCGAAGTGCTATATTCCATAGACCAACCACAATGACTGGCACCTACGAGGCACCTCATATCAATGAATAGAGTCAGCATGCATAAAGAACATGAGATTTTAGGATGCCAGTTGACTTACCCAAGTTTATATAGCTGGTGGAATCAGGAGTTATATTCAGGACTACCTGATCAAATTCCTAAGCTAGGTAATGTGGGATCCACCTCAAATACTAATTGGTTGTGACTTCTTTATTTTCAAATACATTGGCATGAGCACAGTGATTTTATCTGTGCCTATTAACTTAAATTGAAATGCTCAAGTAATCAGTTGTCTAATCAGGAATTTAGATCTAAAGACCATCAATTAGTATTATATCAGAAACCCCAGACACATGAAACCTCAGCTATCATATCCACAGTCATACTTTACTGATGGGGAGGTAGAAAGATGTAAATGGTTCTTATAGACGCTTTTAAAAGAATTTTCAAGCAATATGTTTTAGTTAAAATATATAAAAAATATCTTCAAATTTTCTTTGAACAGTGTAACAAGCTCTGGTGAGACATGTTGCTGCAGCATTAGCAATGTATTCCCAAGTTCTTGTGCTCACCCCATTGACTCAGGAGGGTTTCTAGATGCTTTGATGCAGAAAATAATGATACTGGAAAAGTTCCTCTAGTGAACAGTGAGTATAAGGGTATGGTTGAGCCCACAGAGAATGAAGACTTATAACTTTATTCTTCTGTGGGATCAAACTTGCAGAATAGATATTTCAAACCAGCTCATGTTGTTTGTCTCTGTCTGAGGCAGAGTTTGATCTTAAGCGCACTTTCCTTCCAACCTTGTGGCAAAGATGTAGCAGTGTCTAACTTAAGAATCTTTGGGGACTATCATTTTTTAAAATGTATTTTAAAAAACTGTGTATATTTGTAGTGTATATGATGGTTTTATATACATATATTTATGTATAGTGTTTGTGTGAAATGGTGAAACAGCTAATTAATATTTGCATTGCCTCTCATATTTATTTTTACAGTGTGATTATGTAGAATCTACCCTTTTAGCAATTTCCAGGGACACATCCATTGTCATTAACTATAGCACTCGTGTTTTGCAATAGATCTTTTGAACTTACTCCTTCCATCTAACTGAAATTTTGTATCCTTTCACCAATATCTCCCTGACTGCCCCTTCCCCTCCCTTCAGACACCAGTAACCACCACCCTACTCTCTGCTTCTGGGATTTTGTCTTTTTTAGGTTCCATGTATAAATGATATCATACTCTTGGCTTATTTCAGTTAACATCAGATCCTCCGGGTTCATCTATGTTGTCATAAACAACAAGTTTTCTTTTTTAAAAAAATTGAATCGTGCTCCATTGTGTAGATATGTTTTCTTTATCCATCCATCTGTGATGAACACAGGTTGATTTCATATAGTGGCTATTGTGAATAATGCAGCAATGATGTGAGAATGCAGGTATCTTTTCAACATACTCATTTGATTTCCTTTGAATATATACCCAGAAGTAGGATTGCTGGATCATGATAGTTCTATTTCCAATTCTTTGAGGAATTTACACACTGTTTTTCATAACTGCTAAACTAATTTACGTTCTCACCAACAGCGGGATGTGTTTTCTTCACATCCTCACCAGCACTTATCTTTTGTCCTTTTGTTGATAGCCATCCTGACAGGTGTGAGGTGATTTCTCAGTGTGGTGTTAATTTGCATTTCTCTGATGATTAGCTATGTTGAGCAGTTTTTCAAATGTCATTGGGGGGATATTATTCTTTTCCAAGCAAAACCTAACAGACATACACAAGAAAATGAGCTTAGATGTTAACCCACTGTGTTGAGAAACCTGGGCTAATGGATAGTAGGGCCAGCGACCAACATAGGTCTTGATGGAGTAAGAACAAATTGGTAGGCAATGTTTAGGGTCTTTAGATAAAGTTTATGCTGGACATCCAGAATAACATCTCTTGGCATATGCATAAAGAACTAAAGGAAAAGCTTTATGTTAGAGATTTGGAAAGTATTAGTAAGGGTGAGAGAAGTGAAAATCATGAGAACCTCTAGGGAAACTCTCTTTTTTTAAATTGTCTTTTAGATTTTGGGGTACATGTGAAGAACACGCAAGACTGTTGCATAGGTACACACATGGCAGTGTGATTTGCTGCCTTCCTCCCTATCACCTATTTTTACTAAGAAAAGCAGCCAGAAGATGGAGATCACCAATAAGACAGCTATTTCCCCAAAGATAAAGTACATGCTATATGTTTCAACAGTAGCACAATAAAACATATGTGGCATACACAACGTACTAAGTAAATATTGTGAATAAATAGGCCAGGCATGGTGGCTCACACCTATAATCCCAGCACTTTGGGAAGCTGAGGCGGGTGGATCACGAGGTTAGGAGATCGAGGCCATCCTAGCTAACACGATGAAGTCCTGTCTCTACTAAAAATACAAAAAATGTAGCCAGGCCTGGTAGTATGTGCCTGTAGTTCCAGCTACTCGGGAGGCTGAGGCAAGAGAATTGCTTGGACCTGGGATGTGGGGTTGCCGTGAGCTGAGATTATGCCACTGCACTCCAGCCTGACGACAGAGCCAAACCCTGTTTCTCTCTCTCCCTCTCTCTCTCTCCCCCCCCCCCCTATATATATATATGAGTGAACCTATTTGGCAATAATTAAGAAAGAAATAGTTTGATGTGTTTATTACTACAGAGAAAATAATGTTGGAAAATATGTGCAGATAAAGATTCAGTTTAATAGACAGGTGCGGTGGCTCACGCCTGTAATCCCAGCACTTTGAGAGGCTGAGGTGGGTGGATCACGAGGTCAGGAGTTTGAAACCAGCCTGACCAACATAGTGAAATCCAGTCTCTACTAAAAATACAAAAATTAGCCGGGCATGGTTGTGAGCGCCTGTAATCCTAGCTGCTCAGGAGGCTGAGGCAGGAGAATCGCTTGAACCCAGGGTCCGGAGGTTGCCACTGCACTCCAGCCCGGATGACAGAATGAGACTGAGTCTCAAAAGAAAAAAAAAGATTCAATTTAATATAGATAACATATTGTTTTGCTTATAAAAGGTCTTCATTTTGTATAGCAGTGAGCACTTTGCAAAACCTTTTCATCTGCATTCAATATTTAAGCCACACTGTTTAAATATTTTATTTCTTGGTTAAAGGGTATTTAAAAGTGGCTGTTATATTTCAAAATTAACAAATGTTTCTTGTCCCTACATTTATTGTCCAAAGGCAGAGTTTATGTAAAATGTGATATTTTAGCCTAGAAATTTAAAATAAAAAAAATCGGTGCATAAAGTATTTCAGCATTGAAAGACTTTAGCTTAAATTATTGTATATATTTCTGCTTATGTAAACTTTTAAAATTTGTATTGAGATAACAAAGGTAGATTTTTTTGACCTAGATAATCACAGATGTAAAGACAACTTATAAGAAGTTCAAGTTATTATTTTAATATTTAAATGATTAAAAACAAATAATGTGTTTTAACTCCCAAAATACTTCTATTCACAAAATTATAATTGAATGACAGGCCAAGTGTTCCATTCAGACAATTACACAGTAACCCTGGGTCCATGTATCAAAGACACATATAAAACATATTTTAGCTACTGCCAATTTGACTGGGACCTAAACAAAAGCTATTTGACTTATACGGAGATCTCCTGGTACACTAATAATTAATCACACCAAAAAGCCTTTTTGGTTGCCTTGATCTCAAAGTAAGCATTATGCTGAACTCCTAAGATATCAAATTTAATTTAATATGCACCTTAATATTAAGGAGGAAATCATTATTTTGCTACATCTTTTCTAAGTCTTCAGACTGAGGATTTTAGGAAATGTTATCATAAAAAAAACAAAGGCACATAGTTTGAGGGCAGGACATTTTGATTTTAGTATCAGCTGCAGTGCATCTATAATCAGTACTATTCATATTTATGCCTGAATTCTGTTTTTACTGAGATGTCTCTAGCACTGTAAGGAGATGAGAGCTAAAAGCTGAGTAACAAGATGGGTTTAGTCTTTTCCCTCAAAGGGCTTTCCTAAAACAAATATCTTTGGTAGACTGGATATTGCAAGATTTTAAACATAAATTCTGTATATCTGAATTCCTCACAATTGGAAATACACAAACTGAATGTGATTAGATATGTCTAAAGCAAGTTTATGTTCAGATTGACCTGATATTTTAATGTCTGATCAGAAATTAAACTGATTTCTTTTCAAATGTGGCTGAATAACTGTCTGCCATGGTTACTCATGCCAGGAGTAAATGTTGAACAAAAACATCTATAACATGTTTATAGACCATGCATCAGGAATTCAGATAAGGTAGACCAAAGATGACATTCTTTGCTCTGCAATGACTAGGGCCTTGTATGAAAGACCAAAATGGTGGAGTACAACTTAAATAGTTGGATTCTGAAATAATCTGGAAGCTTTTCCACTCTCACCTGTCAACTGCCTGGGCTGGGACATTTTGAAGAGTGGGCTCATGTGGAACTCTTCACCATAACATCCATATGTGGCTTTCCCATGTGTGCTCCTTTTCATGTCACCAGCTTTAGAGTGTTTGAACTTCTTACATAATGACCTTGTCAATTCCTTACATGATGACAGAAGCTGAATGGCCTTTAACTTCCAAGCCTAGGAAATCACAGTGTCATACTTTATTGGCTGAAAGAGTTACAAAGCCTGTCCGAATCTAAGAATAGAGGCTATAGACACCATCTGCAGATAGAAAAGTATCCAATAATTTCTGGCCACATTGTAAAGAACAAAAAGCACACTCTTCCTATTCCACACTTCTAGAAGATATAATTTATGATATGATTGGTCCTTCAGGGCTATAATGTTTTTGTGAAATAATGTGTGTATATACTGTCTGTAATCAACTGTCATTAATAAAGTCAAAAGTTTTACTTTCTCTTGACATTTGTGCAGCAAAAGTAAACAACCAGATGAATTAGTTTTCATCAATGGGAAGTCACAGAGGTGTCTGGGAGCTGCCTACAAAACTGGAATTATCCTAATATAATGGTTATTTATTTGAGGTTATACTCTGAGTCTAAACATCAGCTCTACATAACTAGGAAAAGTAAGTTTCTTATTCTCTTCAGTTTTCTCACCATTATGTTGGAGGTCAAATAAACACCAACACACAGTGTTGCTGTATTAGTTTGTTATCACACTGCTATAAATATACTCTCTGAAAATGGGTAATTAAGAAATGAAGAACGTTTAGTTGACTCACAGTCCCACAGGCTTAACAGGAACCATGAGTAGGAGGCTTCAAGAAACTTACAGTCATGGAGGAAGGTGAAGGGGAAGTAGGCACTTCCTTCACAAGGCAGCAGGAGGGAATGTGAAAGAAGCAAAGAGGGACGAGCCCTTTAGAAACTATCAGATCTCATGAGAAGTCACTATCATGAGAACAGCATAAAGGAAACCACCCCCATGATCCAATCGCTTCCTAACAGGTCTCCCCTTCAACACCTAAGGATTACAATTCAAAATGAGATTTGGCTGGGGACACAAAGCCTAAAGATATCATTCCACCACTGCTCCCCTCCGAATCTCATGTCCTCACATTTCAAAACACAATCATGCCTTCTCAACAGTCTCCCAAAGTCTTAACTCATTTCCGCATTAACTCAAAAGTTCAAGTCTAAAATCTTAGCTGAGACAAAGCAAATAGCAGGCTGTAAATCAAAAGTAAGTTTAGTTAGTTCCAAAATACAACGGTAGTACAGCCATTGGACTGATGCTCCCAATCAAAATGGGGAAAAATGGCCAAATCAAAGGGCTAAAGGCTCCATGCAAGACCAAAATCCAGTGAGACAGTCATTAAATATTAAAGCTCCAAAATCATCTCCTCTGACTCTACATCTCACATCCAGGTCATGCTGATGCAAAAGGTGGGTTCCTATGGTCTTGGGAAGCTCACTCTTGTGTCTTTGTAGGATATAGCTCCCCTCCTAACTGCTTTCATGGGGAGACATTGATTGTCTATAGCTTTTCCAGGTGCAAGGTGCAAGCTGTCAGTGGATCTACCATTCCGGGGTCTAGAGGATGATGGCCCTCTTCTCAGAGCTGCATTAGGCAGTGCCCCAGTGGGAACTCTGTGTGAGGGCTCCAACTCCACATTTCCCTTCCACTCTGCTCTAACAGAGGTTCTTCATGAGGGCTTTGCCCCTGCAGCAAGCTTTTGCCTGGACATCCAGGCTTTTCTATACCTCCTCTGAAATCTAAGCAGAGATTCCCAAACCTCAATTCTTGACTTCTGTGTGCTGCAGTTCCAACACTGCAAGTAAGCCACAAAGGCTTAAGGCTTTCACCCTCCAAAGCAATGTCCTGAGCTATATCTTGGCCCCTTTTAGCCATGACTGGGATGCAGGGACCAAGTTTTGAGGCTGCACAGAGTAGGGAGTACCCTGTGCCCACGTTAGAAAACAATATTTTCCTCCTAGACCTCTCAGCCTGTGATGAAAGGGGCTGCTGCCAAGATCTCTGATATTATTTGGAGGCATTTTCCCCATTGTCTTGTCAATTAACACTTGGATCCTCATTATTTATGCATCTCTGCAGCTGGCTTGAATTTCTCCCAGAAAATGATTTTTTTTCCCTATTGCATTTTTAGGTGGCAAATATTCCAAATTTTTAGGCTCTGCTTCCATTTATACATAAATTTTAAGCCATCGCTCTCAAGTTCAAAGTTCCATAGCTCTCTAGGACAGAGGCAAAATGCTGTCAGTTTCTTTGCTAAAGCATAAGAGTGGCCTTTGCTCCAGTTCCCAATGAGTTCCTCATCTCCATCTGAGACCGCTTCAGCGGAAACTTCATTGTCCATATCACTGCCAACATTTTGGTCAAAACCATTCAATGAGTCTCTAGGAAGTTCCAAAGTTTCCCATATCTTCTTGTCTTCTTCTGGTCCCTTGAAACTGTTCCAACCTCTGCCTGTTACCCAATTTACCCAATTCCAAATTTGTTCCCACATTTTCAGACATCTTTGTAGCAGCACCTCACCTGTTACCAATTTGCTGTATTAGTCTCTTCTCCCACTGCTGTCAAGACACTAACCAAGACTGGGTAGTTTACAAACATAGGAGGTTAATTGATTCACAGTCCTGCCGGCTTAACAGGAAACATGGCAAGAAGGCCTCAAGAAACTTACAATCAGGTTGTAACCTGAAGAGGATGTAGGCACTTTCTTCACAAGACAGCAGGAGAGAATGTGTGAAAGAAGCGAAGAGGGAAGTATCCCTTATAAAACCATCACATCGTGTGAGAATTCACTCACTGTCATGAGAACAACATGAGAGAAAATGCCCCCATGATCCAATCACCTCTCACCATGTCTCTCCCTCAACACCTGGGATTTAGAATTCAAGATGAGACTTGGGTGGGGACACAAATCCTAACCATATCCATTGCTGTGAGAATTAAATGAGAGGACACAACTGAAAACACTTAGAACAGCATTTTGTGCTTGGGAAGAGTGCAGCAAGTATAGAGAATTCACGGGCCTGAACAATATGACTCACTTAACAAAAGGAATTATGTTAATGACTATAAATAATCACCTAAAAAGTTTTTAAATGTCTAAACCATAATCATATTTATTTATGTTAAAATGATTTTGATATCTAATACCAGCCAATTTTGTGCATTTCTCTTCAGGTTTGGAAGACAGATATCAATAAATTGAAAAATCACTTTCCTCATCTTCAGGGTCGATTAGACTGCTACTTGAGATGAAAAAAAATTCTCATATAATAAAGAATCTCATCTAGACATAAAGAATGTCTTAACTATTGACTCTATATAAAGTATAATTTTTACATGCTAACTGTTCAATTTCTTCTGCAGTTGAGTCTTGTTGGGCCAAATGAGCTCTGGATTTGTATTTAGTCTATATACATTGGTAACAAAGAATATTTTTTGTAATGGTGAGAGTATTGTAAAAATTCTATTCTAGTTATGCAATTGGTTGAAGATTCAGGGTGTATTTTGCAAGTGCATATCAGCCAAGTGAAGCACTGTGCACACCTGGTGGGCACAGGTAGACAATATTACACAAAGGGATTAATAGATTGGAATGGCTTGCCACAGGGAGCTGTCTTATGGAACCTAAATTCTGAAATAGTGAATCACACCAATAATAGCAAAGTGTCTTACACTATACTTTGGCATCATTAAAGTTTTTAATGCCATCTGGAAAGGAAAGAAGCAAAAGTTTTCCTAGTAGGTGGCTTATAAAACTCCTTAGATATTTAGTGATCGCATGTAATGTTTAAAATATTTAAGGCACTTTTAAAGGAGCCCCTTGAAGCACTCAAAATGATTACCTCTCCTAATTCACCAAATACTTGCAAGATTTGGTTTTTAACAAGCAAGACTGGTTTTGATTTATGAAGTGCCAAAAAGGCACCTGAAAGAAAAAATCTACTTGAAATTTTGCTTTATTTTAAGAAGGCCTGAAAGACAGTTTTGTAAAAAAGTAAAATAAAAATAAAAAACATAAATTCTCTTGGGTTAATATTTTACATGCCAAATTGAGCCTGGAGCTCATTTTTACAGCTGTTTTATGGGTCTTTAAAATAGCCATTTATAATGGAAAGAGTGACACAATCTTAATTATAACATGATGTACCAGGTATTATAATGAGCAAAGATATTTTTCTCAAACATGTATAGCTTTTAATCTTTTCTGAAAGGCTACTAGTTTTTTAATTATGATCATAATTCTCAATTATGCCTAGATACCAACCGACAAAGTTTCTTTTTTTAAGAACTATGAGCATCCGTTTGTTGTTTTTCTTCTCAGTGGTAAAAATACAGCAGCAAAATATTCCTGGAAAAAAGTGAGACCTTTACTTGAATGATAAAAGGATAGGAGAATATTATTAAATAATACAACATGCAAAATTTAACAACACTCTCACATAACTCTTTTATAACTATAGAGTTTATATGTCAATATTAGGCCCTGGTGTAACATTAGCTTATCCTTCTCCAAAAGCAGGCATCTGCCATCTTACAGATGTGTTACTGCAGGAGGCATTAATACGCAGAGTAGTTACAATTTCTAAGTGCCTGACAAGTAATGGAAAGAAAAAGGAAGAAAATCAGTAAAAGACCTTGGCTTTTAAGGTAAAAGGGGATCTCTTTTGATTAATCTTTCCAGGATCAGGGACACAGAAAGGTGTGAGAGAGCATGTCTTTTTATATAATCAATGCCTGTTGAGCACACCCTTTTTTGTGTGCCTGTGTGCATGTGTGTGTGTGTTTATGTGTGTGCATGCATGTGTATGTGATCAAACTGGATTCTACAATGTCCTTATGCTATCATAGTATATAAAAGAATGATTTTTAATGTGACTGGCAGTAAAGCAACACTATTATAAAATCAGCATTACAAATTTTCATAAACTATAATTAATGTCATATCAATGCACTTTCTAAAACGTGGCCTTTTTTTCTATTTTAAAAGGAAGATATGTTCCCCATTTCTATAATCCTTAAAATAGAAAGAATGCTATGAAACATTTTTTTCTTTTTTTTTTTTGAGATGAAGTTTCACTCTTGTTACCCAGGCTGGAGTGCAATGGAGCAGTCTCGGCTCACCGCAACCTCCACCTCCTGGGTTCAGGCAATTCTCCTGCCTCAGCCTCCCGAGTAGCTGGGACTACAGGTGCGTGCCACCATGCCCAGCTAATTTTTTGTATTTTTAGTAGAGACAGGGTTTCACCATGTTGACCAGGATGGTCTCAATCTCTTGACCTCGTGATCCACCCGCCTCGGCCTCCCAAAGTGCTGGGATTACAGGCGTGAGCCACCATGCCCAGCCTGTTATGAAACATTTTATTACAAAGATGATACTTGTTTCATTGAGCAGAATAAATCATTAAAAAGCAACATTACATGTAATTAATACAATAATTCTCTTTATGTACCATTCTGAAACATAAAAATATGGTAACACAATAATTAAATACAAACATTTAACAAAATAGAGAAATGTTTATATGTATGAAAGGTCAGCAATCAAAAGCTTATTCAGAAAAATAATAAAAACATTAAAAATATTCTCTTACTCAGTTTGGAGAACAACAATAATTGACGATTTTAACCTTCATTCAATGCCCTAGGTCATTTTGTGGACCATATCCTAGTTATCTACTCATGTTATTTAAATGTAGCTGAAAGCAATAATAAGGGGTTGCATAATTGAAATTTTAAAATATTTGTATAATGCATCTTATTGTTAAAGTCACTAGCAAAACAATGGTCATATTATGGGTACTTTGGATAAAACTGGTTTGCAGTGGGAATGCCCCCTAATTTAGTCATGTCTAGAGAAAATGTGGGCAAATTAAATTGTTAGTCTGAACAATCTGTAATTCACAGAGTAGATTTTTAATTACTGATTAAGATCAGGAAATTACAAAGAGATTAGTTCATATCATAGGGGAAAAAATCACCAATTTATTATAAGCAAAGATTGGATCGTCATAGTTTTTTTTTTTTTTTTTTTTCCCATGGTCTCCTCACTAACTGGTTTTTTGTTTTTCTACTCAAATACTATTATATTGTGGTAAACTTTTACATTTTTTAAGATAGTCACCTTAAATGTCTACTTTGTGCCAATATTGGTGACAGGCAGTGTTGATTAAAAAATGAATTTAAAAATTAGACAAAATATTTGTCATCAATACCTTGAATAACTATGTGAGTTAACAGATAGGTTATCTTTAATTAACATATATTTGTGCTAATAACTTCACTATATATGTACATCAAAGAAAATATAAATAAAACATAAAAAGACAGCTAGGAATACACTGACATTTCTCTCAAAATAACGCTGCAACAATAGCATAAAAATGTTAGTAAAATATTAACCACTTTCAATTAGCAATAAACTCCTACTGTTGAGTATTTAATATGACAATTTTTACCACATTAATTGTATGCCCTCATCTTGTGACATAAGACAATGATTTATTTTTATCTCTCACAATCTGATGGGTTGAGTAGCCTCAGATGAGCATTCTCCCTGGGACTCTCGTGTGTAGCTGATGTAAGCTGATAGCTGGATTTGGGTTGGATGTCTCAACATAGCACAGTCAGTTGCCTGGCAGTTGATGTGGGCTTTGGCTGGAAGTTTAGCTGGAAATATTGACCAAATTGTCTACATGCAGTTTCTTCACATCACTTGAATTTTCCACAGCCTGATAACTGGTTTGCAAAAACTAGTATTCCAACAAACAGAACCTACTAGAAAGTGACATTGTTTTAAAAACTAAACCCGAAACTTGGCACAGCCTCCCTTCTCCCATATTCCATTATGGAATTTCCCAGATTCAAAAAGAAGGAACAGAGACCACTTCCTTTCAATGGGAGGGGTGTAAAAGGATTTGTGGCCATTTTAAATTTGTAAAAGCCTGAAACACTCATATTTTGGTCACTAATTCAAAGATTCTCAGATTCACCTTCTGTTTGAGCTACTGCTTTACTAAGCTCCAGACATGCTCCAACCACTTTACATGGAGACAACCTAGCAGCATCTCACTTTCAACTTCTCACCAGGACTTTTCAGGAACTGCCATGTGGAAGGCCCATTGGAAGGAGAGTGGGAAGAAAGTCAATACATTAACATATCCTCTTTTATTTCCCCCAGGCAGGTGGTTCTGAAATGCACACCATAAGTTTCTCAGTGTCACATGGGATTGAGCGAATCGTTTCTCCAAGTGGTAGAGTAATGATTATATTGTGCTTATATATCAAACTGAGGATTAAAAGTTAAGGACATGTATCTAAATAAGAGATCACAATTCTGTGGACTAAATAGTGCCCTCTCAACCTCTGTAAATTGAAGTCCTAATTTCCATTTGACAATATTTGGAGTAAGGAAGCAATTAATACTAAAGATGTTGTAAGGGTGGGGCCTCATTTGATGGGATTAGTGTCTATATGATAAAAGACACTTTCTCTCTGCCATGAGAAGACACAGTGAGAAGAAAGCCATCTGAAAATGAGAAAGAGAGTCTTCAACCGAAATTGATTTGACTAGCATCTTGATATTGGAGTTCCCAGCCTCCAGAGTTCAGAGGGAAAAAATACATTTCTGCTGTTTAAGCCACCCAGTCTATAGTGCTTTATTATGGAAGCCTAAGCTGACTAAGAATAATTTTGGTACCAGGAGTGGGGTTCCATTGTAAAAGTTACCTAAAAATGTGAAAGTAGTTTTGGAACTGGATAACATGTAGAAATTGGAAGAGTGATGAAGTGCATACTAGAAAAATGGATAAGGTCACAGATTAAGTAAAGGATCAAGTTGTTAGAAACTAGAGGAAGAACAGCTCTTGTTATACAGTGGCAACGACTTAGGTGAATTGAGTTGTACTGTTTTGTGGAAAGTAAAATCTGTGGTGAGATTTCTAAGCAAAGTATTGAATGACTGGCTTTTGTCTTCCCTGCTGCTAATAGCAAAATGTGAAAAGAGAGCAATGAATTGAAGAAGGAATTGTTACCATAAATAAACCAGAACTCTGAGATTTGGAAAATTCTGTCTTCCATATTGCAAATTAAAAAAAAAGAGAGAGAGAGAGACAGAAAGTCTTCTTTGAAGAGGACACTAAGAATGTAGCTAAACAACCATTTGATAAACAGATCATGGATAGATTTAATCAATTATTTCAACAGCAGAATTTAAGGGAGATGGGATTATAGCAGCAGAGACATTGCCAATTTGAACTAAAGGAGAAAGCAGGATGAAATGAAGCAAGAAAGCTTGTTGAGCGTGTTGGATACTACAAGAATAATCTATAACAGGACCATAAGTCTATTTAACTT